>NC_136265.1:74914487-75006987 GCF_964187855.1 Myxine glutinosa | reverse complement strand
ACAGCTTTATAAAGTAAGGATTTATTATAATTACTATGGTCACTTGTTTCAATTCAATAAAGACTACAATAGCTAAACGGATTGTTAATTCAAGTCGTTGGTTCTTCTTCTTCGGCCGGTCCTCTCTCAGTGCTGTTCACAGGGTTCCGTTCCGTTCCGTAGGTCAGAGCTTCTGGTGACAAGTCTCTTGACTCATAGTTTGCTCTGGTTTTTATGGGCCTTGTCGCGCTAATCCCTTCTCCGCTAATGCCCCGAGGTCATGCATGCACCGAGTCCTGGCACCAGCTCGCTCCCCTCCTGCTGCGAGTTCCATTTACCAAACGATAGGGGGGTGCTCCAGCCTGGGGCTGTGACCAGGTGGACAAGAGATTACCATGTTCGTGCACATTCTTGGCATTCATTTACGAAATCGTCTATCTGCTTCGTTACCATTCTTAATCAATGAGTTACCAGTGCCAATCAATAAGTTACACTGAGTTACACTTCCACAATTCCCTCATCTTTTTGTTTTTGTTTATATTAACCATTAATCTAAACATCAATATAAGTAAACAATCAATCACTACAAGTAAACATCAATACAAGTATAAGTAAATAATCAATCACTGCAAGTAAACATCATTACAAGTATAAGTAAATAATCAATCACTTTGGTAATCAAATTCCCTTAGGCATACACCGTCATCCTACAAGAATCACAAAACATTTCGTTGGTCATGGCTCCTTTCATATTGTTCAATCTATTGCATTTGCATCACAAATATCTTTTCAAAACAACACTTCACCATCACCAAGATACAACAATTTCACTTCATTTTCAAGTTTTGTAAAGCATCTGCACCATCTGGCAAAAACGTTTGCCTCCACACAAATGTTGACTTTGTTTGAAAGGAAGGGCTGATCACTTATGTTTGAATCCTGGTATGAAACATTTTCTCCTAATGTCTTCATCGCACCTGCACTACTTCGTGTAGGATTTCGCTGTTGTGGTAACGGTGCGGAGTCATAGACTGACCCTGCTCTCCATGTAGCATTCTTGCCACTCTTGCTGTGAACCATAATGATTCCTTGAACAAGGCCTTCGCCCAGTTGTAGTCGACTTGCCTCCTCCCTCATTATGAGTGGGCAGCAAGTGTTGGTGTAATGTTGATTGGCCAGCAAGATGTGGAACAGGGATGCCGGATGCATCCACAATGATGTTGGGACCATGGTGTTCAGGTCATTCATGGTCCTTACCAGGAGCAACCAGCAGAATCGTGCACAGCTGTTGTGACAAGGGCACAGCCGTTTTTTGCAGCTCCATGCTAGTTCCCCGGACGTTGGTGAAGTAATAACATATGTCCCCGCATTTCACAGAGGTTGCAGGTAAAATGTCGTTGTCCTGCAACTTCTGATGTGATGAATGTTCGAAGCCTTCGAACAAGAGTAAGTGATCGCCTTTCTTTCATATGTTGCAGTGTGATCCAGGCAAATGGTCACATAAATTTCCTTGGTGAAGGTAAGCATTCATCTCCAAGTTACCCGGGAGAATGTCTTCATCATTCTTTGAGAAAGAGGGTGTATGCTACGATTAACTTCATTTTTTTAGCCACAAATTTTCTTTCTCGAACTTCTTCCCAATTCCGTTAGCACTCCCTTCAAAATGTGATCTCGTCTTATCCTTATGCTCAGTCACATCTGAATCTGCTTTCCACACACACTGAATCAGATAGGGTACATCTTACCATGAAATCAGCATAATCATGTATATCTTCCGACAGTTTCACATTCAACAATTTGTTGTTTTCCCTTACAACATTCAAAAAGTTATATTCATTTATATGCGTCACACAAATAATATTCAATCAGGTATGTATTTAACTACTAAACTAAGAATAGCATCCACAATTGCTTTCAGGTTGATATAGTTCAAAAATTAACTTGTGCAGGTATTTTAGCACTACTCTAAGAAAATAAATTGTATATGATTACAATCACAAACAGGAATATCTAATTCCCAACAACAATTTTCCCAAACCAACAAATTAAGCATAATGTATTATTACCATAATTCCTCTCCACTTTTTTTTTTTTTTTTTTCTCTCTCCTAACAGTGTGTCACTCGTGGTGATATGAGTTCACTGATATTGTAATTGACACAACTCGTTATGTGGCATTGTCGTTATGCCATTATCTTAATTCTACTGTATTCATTTGCAACATCACTTGATTTAATCTTTTAATCTCAGTATTTATGTCGCCATAAAAGTCTTCCTTTTCTGGTTCCACATTTCTTTCCTCATTTGTCACTTCATGCGTTATCATCGTGTTGTTGGTTGCCTTATTCAGACACACCGTCACTAAGGCTTTCAAGCAAGCCACCACTAAAACAATTGCCAATATAACTACTAAACCAACAAACAAATATTGGAGTATCTTAGCTACCACCCCTCCAAATGTGTTTCCCAACCATGCAAAGGCACCCCCTTTTATATAATCGTGGTATCTTGCTCCCTCTTGTCTGATTGTATCGGCTATGTTATAAATTTCTTCTGACTCATCAGGTATGTACGTACAGCAATCTGTACCAATGACTGCACATGTACCTCCTTTTTCTGCTAACAGCATATCTAATGCCATACGATTTTGTAATGCCATCGTTCTTGTTGCTGCCAGCTCTCTTGTAAGTTTTTCCAATCCACTAGCTGTTTTATTTGCCAACTTCTCCATAGCCAATGCCATGTGCCTGAGTTCTCGCCCTGCCTTCCAGGTTCCATAAAATGGAAATATTACCATTCCAATCCATTCCCGCATGCTAATAGTTCTTTTCTGCCTAGAATGCAGGATATGCGTTGGTGACTTTGTTAACAGGCGCATGTGTGGAAGCACAAACCCCAGAAAACATGTTCCGAACCATCCCGAGGGAAGATACGGATATGCCTTGTGTCCACATATAAAATACGTATTATTATATGTCCATGTGTTGTCCATTCCCCACATGCCTTCCCAATATAAAGCTAAACCCTTCGTGCCATTTGGTCCTAGTGGGACAGGTGTTCTCATCCAGCCTTCTTCGTGACCATAATTGTGGCATTTAGAGGTTCCCATAGACCTGTTATGCGTAGGCGTTTGGGGTCTGGTGATACACATTAATCCTGTCATTTGCTGCTGGACGGTCATGTAAGAGGGCATTTTGTTCTTATCATATGTAGGTCTATAACTGTCCTTAAATTGGTTACAATTATATCCCCCTTTTTGCCATCCCACTTCCCCGGACAGTTGGCCGTTAAAATCTGATGCTATCAGGGTGTGAGGGAAGCGGCTACATAACTCCGCCCAACCAAAAGGAACTGCCTCCAATGGTACTCCGATCTCACTAGAATGCGGCATTTGTGTACATATCCAACAATTACTTTCATTTGCTATAGCAGCCCTTGTATGGGCTAAATGTAAAAAAGTATTAATCCCGTGTAATCCATCGGGTTCTAAAGGTGTGTCTTTATCCTTCATCAAACTTCACTTCTGCTTTTGTCGTTCCGCATGATCATATATCTGTATATCATTTGCTGGTGTTGCGTTTTGTTCCCTCATTACCCCCAAAATAATCCATACAACACAGAGTCCCCACTACTAGAGAACCCATTCCTAGGATAAATATCACCATTTTCAAGGAGTATCTGAAGTAGAAGTCTCTGGTTTCCCTTGATTGGTCGGCTTGTCTTGATAAGGTGTTTCCCTTTGTCCCACCTGTATCCATCTGTAAAACATGTGAGCTACCCCTTGTATATGTCCGTACCTATAACATAATTACATGTCAATAAAATTCAACATCGTAACTAATAAACTTCCTAACAGGTTAATGAAAGAAAATCCCTAAAAATTCCTTATTATTTAACATCAATCTGATTATTTGCCTTTCCCTGATTCCCTTATATCCCGGGGTCCACCTAACTCCCTTGATCATGAGTGTAATTGTGCTACATTATCGCTCATGCTGTACTAATATCAGTAGGTAATTGTATGTCATGTAGGCAACTAAATGTCACTATCCCAAGTAGGAATATCACATGTTGAAAATGTAATGTTTATCAATGCAAGGGGTGTTAAAATGTAATTCAAATGACTGTAAATCACGACTATCATTTATCTGCCACTGAATGTTCTGCTGGGCTGCTAGGTGCAGCCTCATTTTCTGTGGGATCGTCCACCTTAGCCCCATGTGCTTGCTTGCAATGAGAGGCATGAATCCAACTTTCTATTTTGGGTCCATATTTGTTTCTATTCTTATCAATCTCCTATGGTTTATCAATTCGTTCCAAGATACCGCAACCAAAGGTTTTAACCAAAGCTCTACCAAACTATTTCCAATGTGAACAAAAAATGCCAGTGAAACAATGATTCGAGGAATTAACTTCAAGGGGTCAATAAATTTATTCTATAACCAGATCTAATTTTCCCATCCAATAGTTTGCCTTGCCACATGTCATATTATAACACTTTAATAAACCTTCGAAAAATGTTTCCCATCTCAACAAATTTCCTTTTTTTACAAATAGCCATGTGTAACTTACGTATTTAACTACAATTTCCTCTCAATTTGTTTGGCCTAACTGGCCGCAAAAGTGGCTGCCAGCATGCAGTACCGTTTTTTATCTACCAAGGAAGTGTTCGTCCACACAAGACCTCTACCAAAATGTTGTTTGTAAAAACAAATCTGGGATTTCTGATTACATGGATGCACACTCTCAGGACATTTTCAGGCTGCTGTTAACAATCCACTACGATAAATTAATTCCTTTACCCACAATCAAATAATTAGTACAAATTGAGGATATTATCCCTATCACATTCTTTTATAGATTCATTATGTTGGATCTAATTTTTTTCCAATAATTTTCCACTGCTGTAAGGAAGAACAATAGCTCTCATAAGTCTTAGTAATATCGTACTTAATTTGCCCAGCATCGAATAATTTATTTACTATCCTTTCTCATCTGTTAACCAGTGACTTTGTTTGAACTCCAGAACTGAAAACTCACAATAGTTCAAACCAGCAAAATTTTCTTTACTATTTTCCCATATCATCTATGCCTAAAACACATCCATACATACAGCACAATTTATATGCTGATAAAATTCAAGTTTATATATATAAAAATCCATGAGCAGAGTACTCTGGGAAGTCAGTGTAAGACCTCTCCAAAATTTGGCTAATTTTGTACTCCCACATTTTTATGAAGCTTATATCCATAAATAGCTTTGATTCTCATATAAATTCGATCACAATGGAATCCCAAGATTACTCCCAATTTTTTACTATTAATGAATAGCTGCTCATAACTCAGCAAATCAAATCTTTATTCTCCATCTCCCTTGACAAAAGTGATAATTTTCATAATCAAATTATATTTCTATTTTTTTATTTTTTTTATTTTACGAATTCTCTCGATATGCGATCCCATCCCCATGGAACTATCTATTTTCCAGACAAGGCACACTGTCGGTGTCAACAGTCTTGTAAGATTGATACACAAAAACAAAAACAACAAACACAAACATTGATACACAAAACACACACACACGCATGCATTATGCATATTTGTTTGCGTTGGAACCATTATTTACAGATCAGGATGGATGTCAGTTTTATTTCATTTTCATAAAATTTGTCCTTCAATTTTATAAATGCTAATACGCAAATGGACCAAAAAGTTTATTTTTAGAAAACCCCTATGATGTCACATTGAAATTACCCTTTCAGTTCCCACCATAATTTATCCAAATTTGACTACACACCCATTTGCATGTCAGTCGACCACTGACCTATCAATCATGCGGAACACTAGTCCGAAATTCCCACCTGATCATCATGTGACTCTTGTCACTTGGTTTCAAAAATTTGCAAAGCAATTGTTCCAACTTTGTAAATTTAAAATTTTGTGCCCAACATAAAAGATCCAATTTCGGCATTTGATCAATTAATTACTAATTTGCTTACAAGCAAAAGAAAAAATGAATAATTCTTGCTCCGAAAACCTTTTCAGACACAAGAATCATCGACAGTTATTCATGTTTGTCCAGTAATCTAATCTGTTGAGGCCAATCGTCATTTGGGATTTGCCGCAATGAAGGCCTAATCATTGTCTGAGGTATCGGTCAGCACTGGTACCCTTGATCTTAGTTTACCCTATGAACTTGTCTTCCTTTTGGTATACGGACATCCTCTTTTCCAATGTCCCATCCGTCCACACTTGAAACACCGGTTTCTGTCGTTGCCTGGTCTGTGCACCTGTGCACTTGTATTGCTGGGCTGCATCTCTACATCCCTGAGTTGCCACTGCAATCTCTCGTTATCTCCCGAAACACGAAAAAATTCTCTGTACCGTCCTTTTTGGGGAGACAACTGGAAATCAGATGGGACAACTGTCCCTTTCATTCCTAATTTCGAGGGCAGTTGTGCATTTGTCTCCTCCACTGTATCCTGTATCCTTTTTATTTTAAGTTCTAGATCTGTTATCCGTTCTTGCTGTTCCCGTTGTCTGGATTCACCATCCCAAAGATGGAATGCAAGCCAGTCTACCGTTAGATTCTGTCTCTTCCTGGCTTTCAATCTTTGTTCCAATCTTTCCAATCGACTTCGCTCAAATGTACCCTCTCTTGGAAACTCCTCATCATGTCCCTTTGTCCACAAATACCAATTCTCGACCTGCCTTATAGCTTCGGCACCATAACGGTCGTACATATAATGTGTACAAGTACCTTTTTGTGGAATCTCTGGTTGTCCTTGTGTATTCTTGCAGGCTCCATTTCCCATTTTGCCTTTTATCAAAGTAGCGTTAGATGTGTTGTAGTTTGTTCCTCTAAAGCTTCTCTCGTACCTCCAGGAAGGATCTCTCCACCTGTTCAAACGGTGATTTCCAGAGAATCTCTCTCACCTGTGGCTTTTGCACAATCCAATCTCACAGATCAGTATTTGCAGATGAGCCAGAGGGTCAGTATGAAATGGGTGAATCCTCAGGTGTCCGCTCTGTTGAAGGGGAAATCATACAATGGTAACCGCACATATATATCTATATATAAACTCACCACCTTGCTCAATTTTCCAAGGTTGTCTTCACATTGATAATATCTCACAAAGATATTAAAGCTTCTTTCTTGAGACCGCATTTTCATCAATCAAACGATCAATATATTCAATTTAATTTATTCAATTCAATTTATCCAGTTAAATTTATTCAATTAAATTCAATCAATTAGATTCAATCAATCAACAATTCAATCAATTATTCAATTTCAATTAATTCATCAATATTCATCAATAAATCAAATTAATCATTTTGGATGACTCCTTGCATAAGCCCTTTCCCCAATGATGTCAGGACAGGTCCATCCATTGACTGAGATCGAATCTCATCGGTCGTCACCTCTGGTTCATACCTCATGTCAATTGATGAATCACCGTCCTGTCCTAGGGTCATATCTGACATATTTCCCCATTTTGCCTGGTCTCCACAAATTTTCTTTGCAACCACTAAAGGCAACTCATCCTTCATTCGTGAGACCGCCAAAATGGATGGCAGATATTAAAGTTCTTTGGGAAAAATATCTCATCATTTTTTTTTTTTTTAATAGTACCCAAAATCTCTTGGCAATATAAATTTCGTAAAACTCCTTAAATAAGACTGTAAAATTCCTTCAATCATGCTAAATTTTGAAACTCCATCGCTTGTAACACCCAATTTATCCCATAGGGCTTGAAAGTTCTTTCCCAAGTTCATGCAATCATTCTGCATTTGAACCCTATGATATCATTCATAATAATCATCATGATTTTATCGTCATGGTCCTATCACCATCATCTATTTAAAACGAACATTTCCTTTATCACCACAGCTATGTGGTATAATGAACAATAGAATAAGACTGTACATAGCAACAGGCTACCTCATGGCCACTTAGTATACCTATTGACAATAAGTCATAACAATATCGAATAATCATTGAACAATTAAAAATCGCTTCCACTGCTCCAGCCGCAGCATTCGTCATTTTGTCTGCTCATCCGCATGACCAAAACGAAATAAAGGGAGCTCAACCATTACACAGCGCTTTTAATGGCGCATGCCATAGGAACTCAACGCAATTTCGACTCGGCCGGAAAACGAGCAAATTTTGCAGGATGTTAACTGGAATTAGTCGTGAAAATATATCCAAAATACACAAAAAATACACACCCACACAAATAAACAACATTTATTCCGTTCAACAGAACAAACATTTCCTATATCATGATATGCATGTCTTCCAAATTATATGACCAAGAGAAAAGTAAAACTAATTAAAACTGCGGGCAGTGATGATCCGGGGACCATACCGCTCCATCCTGATTGGACGGGTGCGTGCTAGAGTCGTTAATAACGACAGTCCAGATCCGATTGTTCAAAATTTCAACTCAATCGATCGAAAAATGAACGCAGGGATGCATTTTAAAGGTGCAGTGGCACTAACTGAGTTGCCACGAATATGGCCACGAGATTGCCAATATGGCCATCACAAAATATTTTCCTTAATCAATTGGCTCATAGCATAACCAATCTGCAAGTATCTCATCCGAAGATGTATCTCTGAGGAATTGTAATTAAATAAGTCATTTATAAATCAACGAGTTAATTTATTAAATGATTAATCAATAAATCAAAATTTTCCTTGACAGCCACATCACTTGGTCAGTGTCATGTCCAAATATCAGCTTCCTTACTCAAAAGGTGCCTGAGTTAATGTAATGTAATTACTGTAATAAGATTACTGCAATTACTGTAATGATTACTGTAATTACTGTAATTACCGGAACTGTAATTACTGTAATTACCTCAGGTAATTACTGTAATGTAATTACTGTAATGTAATAAGAAATGTTATTAATTAAATAAGTACTTCATTAATCGCTAATAATTAAATAACTCGTGAATTCTTATCCGATTTACTTAACATTTGAGTGTCCCCAAAACGTTGGAGCAAAACGTTAGCAAAACCCAACATTTGAATGTTCCCAAAACGTTGGAGCAAAACGTTGCAACAACGAAAGTGAAACGTTGTGGTGACGTTGTGGAAACGTTAGCAAAACCCAACATTTAAATGTTCCCAAAACGTTGGAGCAAAACGTTGCAACAACGAAAGTGAAACGTTGTGGCGACGTTGTGGAAACGTCAGCAAAACCCAACATTTAAATGTTCCCAAAACGTTGGAGCAAAACGTTGCAACAACGAAAGTGAAACGTTGTAGCGACGTTGTGGAAACGTCAGCAAACCACAACATTTGAATGTTCCCAAAACGTTGGAGCAAAACGTTGCAACAACGAAAGTGAAACGTTGTAGCGACGTTGTGGAAACGTTAGCAAACCACAACATTTGAATGTTCCCAAAACGTTCCAACAACAAATGATCACAAGTAATTATCACATTGCAATGACCTCTAAACATTCCTAAACCAATAAGCTAGTCTGGCGATGCCAAATACCCCACACCCCTGTCATCCCAGAAGTCACTGTTTGCCACAACCATTATTTGGAAGTCTTTTGCTGTCAAAACTCAATTTCTCTGCTGTCAAAGGCCCAAAACCCGGCCTCTGTGACTTCTCCGCCAATTGTCACTTTCTCTTGACAAAAACAAACATCTTCTATATTTATCCCATTAAAATCCCATTAAAATCCCATATCTTGTCACCCTTTGCATTGTTGAAAGCAATTAATTCCATAACTCAATATTACCTCACATCGTTACATCCTTACATCCTTACATCCTTACACCCACTTTTGTCCACAAATCTTTTTTAGAAGTGAAACAAAATTTGTCTGTACTTTGTCTCATAGAATCTACAGTACCAGCATCGCAACCTCCCATCTGTCTATACCTTGTCACAACTCCAATTCATTCTTCAAGGCACAACCCAGAATGATTTGAGAACTATACCCAGAGTTCTATACAATACCCAGTTTCAGAGAGTAAACAATTATATACTTTTTCATTATTTTTCCATTTAACTTGTTCAAAGAACGTTCATTTCGCAAAATCGAACCAACCACAACCTTCGCCATTAATATCTATTGTAAGCGTGCCGAATCAATAAGTATCACTTTTCCTATGAGCCTCGACCAGAGGGTGGTTGTTACTCACAAACACTCGTCGCTCGCTGTTCCATTGTCTGTTGATTTTCATTCTGCTGCCTATTTCCATTGAGCCATCAGAGTGGAATTTGGAATTTTTTATTTCTCTGAGCTCATGAAAGTGGTGACATTGGGTGGTCTGCCATTGCTTTTCCACAAAAGCACTTAATTATTGTCCTTCATTCAACCGTGAAGCATGTCTCAAAGGCTTAGTGATGGACCTGGACAAAATTTGATGCAATTTTCATCCAATCGCCATCTTTCATAATAATTCTGGACCAGTATGAGATGGGGTTGTCTGTCATGAATTTATTTGTTGATCGAACGAGTTTTAGACATGGCGGGAAAACTGAAAAAAAAATTATTTATTTAAAACGGGTGTACACGATTGTACACGTGTACGGACCTTACCGAACCTTACCGAACCGGCAAACAAATCGCCTCATGGTGCACTTCATGAGCCGATTTGCCTGCAGACCAGAGTAAGGCTTTTAATACCCAGCGTATAATGTACATATCCTCGCAAGCTCACGAATAATAGAATCATTTAAAACGTTCCATCCTGATTTTGTCCGCTTATTCACTATTCCTGATTTGCCATCAAGGACCTGGATCATTCCCCGGCGTACTAACTTCCGCTTTTGTAAATGAGATTTCAACAGGATTACGACTCAAAGGAAAAAGAACGAGCAGACATTTTGTAGGACGTTACCTCGGACGATCGTTAAAATCGTTACATCTTAATCATACAAAAAATGGTTCTTTGGGTAGTAGCCACATCACCCGGGAGTACCAGCTCAGCAATGGTTCTTTGTGATCCACTACCCAGCACCCTAGACCAACTCAAATGGATCTCTGTGTCGCGAGCACATCACCGGAGCCAAAAGGTCTCATCTATATCTTCCTTCTGAGGGCTCTCCTGCACCAATAGTGCATGGAGAAGCCCAAACACCACTTTCTCCATATATCTACAAAATAACTATACACAGGTTCGTATATCATAATGGTCAATCCACAAGAAGCCATGCTTACCTTGTAGATGTCCACTTGATCCACGTACGGTAGCCACCAAGTTGGCGTGGAAGTGTATTGTGAGACTCAGGAGAATCCAATATGACCGAAACAGCTTTATAAAGTAAGGATTTATTATAATTACTATGGTCACTTGTTTCAATTCAATAAAGACTACAATAGCTAAACGGATTGTTAATTCAAGTCGTTGGTTCTTCTTCTTCGGCCGGTCCTCTCTCAGCACTGTTCACAGGGTTCCGTTCCGTTCCGTAGGTCAGAGCTTCTGGTGACAAGTCTCTTGACTCATAGTTTGCTCTGGTTTTTATGGGCCTTGTCGCGCTAATCCCTTCTCCGCTAATGCCCCGAGGTCATGCATGCACCGAGTCCTGGCACCAGCTCGCTCCCCTCCTGCTGCGAGTTCCATTTACCAAACGATAGGGGGGTGCTCCAGCCTGGGGCTGTGACCAGGTGGACAAGAGATTACCATGTTCGTGCACATTCTTGGCATTCATTTACGAAATCGTCTATCTGCTTCGTTACCATTCTTAATCAATGAGTTACCAGTGCCAATCAATAAGTTACACTGAGTTACACTTCCACAATAGAATCCACGATGAATTCTTCATTGCACCAGAGGGTGCTTGAGGATAATGTGAGGCCATCTGTCGGAAAGTTGAAGCTCAACCGAAGGTGGACCTTGCAACATGACAATGACCCAATACATACCAGTAAATCCACCAAGGAATGGGTAAAAAAAAAGAAATGGACGGTTCTGGAATGGCCAAGTCAAAGCACGGATCTAAATCCCATCGAGATGTTGTGGGGGGATTTGAAACGAGCTGTGCATGCAAGAAACCGCTCAAACGTCGCACAGCTGAAAGAATTCTGCATGGAGGAGTGGGCAAAAATTTCTCCCAGTCGATGTCAGAGAATGGTAGACAGTTATAAGAAACGCCTACTTGAGGTTCTTTCTGCCAAAGGGGGCAATACCACCTATGAGAGCCAAGGGTGTACTTACTTTTTCCACATGCGAAATTTGCATTTATGTTTATTTAAATTATACAATGGACTACAAAATGTAAATGTTTCATGATATTTGTTATATTATATCACCTTTATCTATCAATATTGTTGAAATGAAGATCAAATAGCTGTTTGTTGAAATATGTTGAAAAAGTCAAAACTTTACATGGGGTGTCCTTACTTTTTCACGTGACTGGAGGTCGAAGGTGTTATCATGTGGACCTTTTGTTTTCTCTTTCAGGTTGCTTTGAAGAAAGCAAGATATGTGAAGGTGAACGACGACGTGAGTTTGTGTGAATGTGGAGATAACTGTGTTTTAACTGCTGAACCAATAGTTCACTATACCTCGGAACTGTCTTGATATAACTTTTGTCTGTGCTGGATCCTTGTCGATTGGCCCATGATGATGTGAGTCCCACTGTGTGAGTTACAACTTTGTGGGTGCAGCTGTGGGGTAAGTTTACCTTTTATACAGGTTTTCTTTTCTTCTTTTGTAGCTCTTGGAAGAAGCTGAGATGTTGCGGCGACTTGACCATCCACACATTGGTAAGTTTGGATTTCACTCAAACTTATTGCAATATGCACTATGACGTCACTCGATTGAGTGCATACCTCCGCCAGGTTAAACCTTTTACATTTTCTATTCCATTGATAGGCCCGATCCGGATCCAGACCTACAAAATCGAATGAGCTTGTTCTTGTCACCAACCCAACTCATCCGCCAAGTTTTGTCCAAATCTGTCCGTGGAAATCTGTCCGTGGATTGAAGCATGGACCAAATGTGGATTGAATAAAGATTGCTGGAACGGACGGAGTGGGAATTGTTGGAACGAACCGAATGGGAATTGAAAGAAACACATAGTTTGAATTGGGGAGACACCACACTGGGAATACATCGACAAACTAACTTCAACGCATGTTCCCATTCCTGGACCTCTGAGACAATGGGCAAAGGTGTACCTTTACCTGCACTAAGAAATAACTATCCTGGGATTCCTATAGTGCACATGGATGCGCTCCCTCATTGATACATTTTCCAAATCCACAGCAATATCCGGTACATCGTTTTTGGCCCTTTCTATCAATGATGAAGAATCGCTTTAGAAATAAAAAAATTCTCATATCTGGATCCGGATCTTCACTAAAAAGAATCAAAAATAGACCTCAGGATCCCAAGGCCGCCGCCCGAACCATGAGGCTAACACCAGTGCCAGTGATCACTCGCCCACTCTTCATGAAGGACCCTGTGGGATCCTCAACGCACACGGAGTCATGTCCGCAGATGGGATGCCGGTTTGACGTCCATCCGAGGGACAGCACACAGAATCACCTGTGAAACACGAACTTGTCACACTGTTGATCAGTTGTCATCGGAAGGGTCACACTAAATTCATGTGTTCATCATGAATGTTTAAAGGTGTTTAACTTTGGACGAGTTTCTTTATGCCATCTTAACTTGTGCTCCGCCATGTTGTTTCCTGACAGTGAAGCTGATTGGCGTTCATCAAGATCAGATCTCAAAGGAAGTGGTCATCGCCATGGATTATGTAGCTGCAGGTGAGGTTGCTAAAGTCGTTTTGCTGAAACTCCGCTGTTTGTGTCCATCACTTTTACTTGAGGAGACAAATAACTTGGTAATTGGCAAACTTGAATTGTAATGTCTTGATTGTTGGGACTTTTTAGGTTCATGCGCACCCATGAATATTTGTTATGGGAACAAAAAGAGCAGAAAAGATCATGTGAACATGTTTTGTTTCATCTTCTCGTGTTCTCAATCTGATGTCCCGATAACCAGGTGTGTTGAGCTCAACCATGAGTGTTGATCGGAGGAGGAAAGTAAACAAATTGCATTTGAAGTTGAGGTCTGTTACTCTGATATTTGGCACTTGTTTCAGTTCTTACAAATCCCAAGAGAATATCCATGGCGTTTGTGCCGAAAAATACAGAGAAGTCGCGTGAACATTGAGCAGAGAACAAACACCAAGGTGCACGTGCAGACCAAGCAGCGGGCGGAGGGGCGCAGGAAGGTGCGCGATGTTGGGCCCGGCAGCGAGCAGATCAAGTCATGAGCAGAGGGAGGGCAGCCGTGGCAGGAAGGGGGTCGTTTGGGAAGTGGTTTGGACAAGTTTGGTTTGGGAAGTGGTTTGGGAAGTGGTTTGAAGAAGTGGTTTGGATAAGTGGTTTGGAGAAGTGGTTTGGAGAAGTGGTTTGAAGAAGTGGTTTGGAGAAGTGCTTTGGAGAAGTGGTTTGGGAAGTGGTTTGGAGAAGTGGTTTGGGGAAGTGGTTTTGGAAGTGGTTTGGGGAAGTGGTTTGGAGAAGTGGTTTGGGAAGTGGTTTGAAGAAGTGGTTTGGAGAAGTGGTTTGGGAAGTGGTTTGGAGAAGTGGTTTGGGAAGTGGTTTGGAGAAGTGGTTTGGAGAAGTGGTTTGGAGAAGTGGTTTGGGAAGTGGTTTGGAGAAGTGGTTTGGGAAGTGGTTTGGAGAAGTGGTTTGGAGAAGTGGTTTGGAGAAGTGGTTTTGGAAGTGGTTTGGAGAAGTGGTTTGGGAAGTGGTTTGGAGAAGTGGTTTGGAAAAGTAATTTGGAAAAGTGATTTGGAGAAGTGGTTTGGGAAGTGGTTTGGAGAAGTGGTTTGGAGAAGTGGTTTGGAGAAGTGGTTTTGGAAGTGGTTTGGAGAAGTGGTTTGGAGAAGTGGTTTTGGAAGTGGTTTGGAGAAGTGGTTTTGGAAGTGATTTGGAAAAGTGATTTGGAGAAGTGGTTTTGGAAGTGGTTTGGAGAAGTGGTTTGGAGAAGTGGTTTGGAGAAGTGGTTTGGAAGTGGTTTGGAGAAGTGGTTTGGAGAAGTGGTTTGGAGAAGTGGTTTTGGAAGTGGTTTGGAGAAGTGGTTTGGAGAAGTGGTTTGGAGAAGTGGTTTGGGAAGTGATTTGGAAAAGTGATTTGGAGAAGTGGTTTTGGAAGTGGTTTGGAGAAGTGGTTTGGAGAAATGGTTTGGAGAAGTGGTTTGGAGAAGTGATTTGGAGAAGTGGTTTTGGAAGTGATTTGGAGAAGTGATTTGGAAAAGTGGTTTGGGAAGTGGTTTGGAGAAGTGATTTGGAGAAGTGGTTTTGGAAGTGGTTTGGAGAAGTGGTTTGGAGAAGTGGTTTGGAGAAGTGATTTGGAAAAGTGGTTTGGGAAGTGGTTTGGAGAAGTGGTTTGGGAAATGGTTTGGAGAAGTGGTTTGGGGAAGTGGTTTGGGAAGTGGTTTGGAGAAGTGATTTGGAGAAGTGGTTTTGGAAGTGGTTTGGAGAAGTGATTTGGAGAAGTGGTTTTGGAAGTGGTTTGGAGAAGTGGTTTGGAGAAGTGGTTTGGGAAGTGGTTTGGAGAAGTGGTTTGGAGAAGTGGTTTGGAGAAGTGATTTGGAAAAGTGATTTGGAGAAGTGGTTTGGAGATGTGATTGTTTGGAGAAGTGATTTGGAAAAGTGGTTTGGAGAAGTGGTTTGGAGAAGTGGTTTTGGAAGTGGTTTGGAGAAGTGGTTTGGAGAAGTGGTTTGGAGAAGTGGTTTGGAGAAGTGGTTTGGAGAAGTGGTTTTGGAAGTGGTTTGGAGAAGTGATTTGGAAAAGTGGTTTGGAGAAGTGGTTTGGAGATGTGATTTGGAAAAGTGATTTGGAGAAGTGGTTTTGGAAGTGGTTTGGAGAAGTGGTTTGGAGAAGTGGTTTGGGAAGTGGTTTGGAGAAGTGGTTTGGAGAAGTGGTTTGGAGAAGTGATTTGGAGAAGTGATTTAGAGAAGTGGTTTGGAGATGTGATTTGGAAAAGTGATTTGAAAAAGTGGTTTGGAGAAGTGATTTGGAAAAGTGGTTTGGAGAAGTGGTTTGGAGAAGTGGTTTTGGAAGTGGTTTGGAGAAGTGGTTTGGAGAAGTGATTTGGAAAAGTGGTTTGGAGAAGTGGTTTGGAGAAGTGGTTTTGGAAGTGGTTTGGAGAAGTGGTTTGGAGAAGTCGTTTGGGAAGTGATTTGGAAAAGTGATTTGGAGAAGTGGTTTTGGAAGTGGTTTGGAGAAGTGGTTTGGAGAAGTGGTTTGGAGAAGTGGTTTGGAGAAGTGATTTGGAAAAGTGGTTTGGGAAGTGGTTTGGAGAAGTGATTTGGAGAAGTGGTTTTGGAAGTGGTTTGGAGAAGTGGTTTGGAGAAGTGGTTTGGGAAGTAGTTTGGAAAAGTGATTTGGAGAAGTGGTTTGGAGAAGTGATTTGGAAAAGTGGTTTGGGAAGTAGTTTGGAGAAGTGGTTTGGAGAAGTGGTTTGGAGAAGTGATTTGGAAAAGTGGTTTGGAGATGTGGTTTGGAGAAGTGGTTTGGAGAAGTGGTTTGGAGAAGTGGTTTGGGAAGTGATTTGGAAAAGTGATTTGGAGAAGTGGTTTGGAGAAGTGATTTGGAGAAGTGGTTTTGGAAGTGGTTTGGAGAAGTGGTTTGGAGAAGTGGTTTGGAGAAGTGGTTTGGAGAAGTGGTTTGGAGAAGTGGTTTGGAGAAGTGGTTTGGAGAAGTGATTTGGAAAAGTGGTTTGGAGAAGTGGTTTGGAGAAGTGGTTTTGGAAGTGGTTTGGAGAAGTGGTTTGGAGAAGTGGTTTGGAGAAGTGGTTTGGAGAAGTGGTTTGGGAAGTGATTTGGAAAAGTGATTTGGAGAAGTGGTTTGGAGAAGTGATTTGGAGAAGTGGTTTTGGAAGTGGTTTGGAGAAGTGGTTTGGAGAAGTGATTTGGAAAAGTGGTTTGGGAAGTAGTTTGGAGAAGTGGTTTGGAGAAGTGGTTTGGAGAAGTGATTTGGAGAAGTGGTTTTGGAAGTAGTTTGGAGAAGTGGTTTGGAGAAGTGGTTTGGAGAAGTGATTTGGAGAAGTGGTTTTGGAAGTAGTTTGGAGAAGTGGTTTGGAGAAGTGATTTGGAAAAGTGGTTTGGGAAGTAGTTTGGAGAAGTGGTTTGGAGAAGTGGTTTGGAGAAGTGATTTGGAAAAGTGGTTTGGAGAAGTGGTTTGGAGAAGTGGTTTTGGAAGTGGTTTGGAGAAGTGGTTTGGAGAAGTCGTTTGGAGAAGTGGTTTGGAGAAGTGGTTTGGAGAAGTGGTTTGGAGAAGTGGTTTTGGAAGTGGTTTGGAAAAGTGGTTTGGAAAAGTGGTTTGGAAAAGTGATTTGGAGAAGTCGTTTTCGAAGTGGTTTGGAGAAGTGGTTTTGGAAGTGGTTTGGAGAAGTGGTTTGGAGAAGTGGTTTTGGAAGTGGTTTGGAGAAGTGGTTTGCAGAAGTGGTTTGGAGAAGTGGTTTGGAAAAGTGATTTGGAAAAGTGGTTTGGAAAAGTGATTTGGAGAAGTGGTTTGGAAAAGTGGTTTGGAAAAGTGGTTTGGAGAAGTGGTTTTGGAAGTGGTTTGGAGAAGTGGTTTGGAGAAGTTTGGTTTGGGAAACCACATGAGAAGTGGTTTCGTCTGTTGACTTTATAGGCTTCACCATCAGCCATGGTCGTACAGTGGTAACCTGGCCAAATTCACCTTAATTGGTAAAATCATGATAGAAACATGAAATTTGGTGGAAATGTTCTTTATTATATGCAGAACTACAAATGACTGGTACCCAGGAGAGCAACCAATGAGAACCGCATCAAATTGGCCACCATTTCCAAGATGGCCACCAAATGTATAACAAGTAGCGATTTTACAATCTTTATGGAGTTGTGTTTCCGGAAAACGATTCAAACACATTCTCCCCTCCAACACCTCAAGCAGGGATGCACCTCCATCTCGAGTCATCCTCCACCTTTCCTTTTCCTATCTCCGTGAACCCTCTTTTCACTCCACTCACTTCCAGTCCCTCCCCTTTCTCTTCCTCTCTTGTTCTCCCTCACTCCTCTTCCTCTTCATTCACTCCTTCTTATGTCCATCAATGATCTCATTGCCCTCGTATGTTTGTGTTCGATGCGTGCAGGTTCGCTCTCTCGCCAACTTAATTCACAGAAGACGTTCTCTTCACCTAAAGCGTGGTGTGTCATGAAGCAGGTGAGCTGACACATCTTTCAGCCTCAGTGTGATGTTGACGTGTTTTGAAATATGACAGAAAACATTGAAATCGAAATTGTAAAACCTGTCTCCATGTTTTGATATTCTACCTCCGCCTTCCAGATGGCTTCTGCTTTTGAGTACTTGCACAAGAAGAACATTGTGCACCGGGATATAAAGGTAACCAACGGCACCACCATGGACCGTGACATGTGCTGTGTAACACTGCGATGAAATATATATATTTTCTTTGGGCAGCACAGCAAGGAAGGAATGGATTGGGAAGTGGAGAAGGGAGGAAATAACAAAATGTATATCTTTGTATAATTACCAATAAGGGGGGGGGGGGGAGGGGTCACATGTCCACCCATTTCTTCTCATTGCACAATTCATTAGACCTTTCTGTGAAGGTGTGCCACACTGAACCACCCACTGTCAGAGTGTGTATTTCATCTTTACATCTCGATTCATGGCGACATTGTGAAGATGTTATTGCACATTTTCTCCATGAAGATTGCCCATTTCTCTGATAATATGATTGCCCTCCTGTTCATCTATTGCACCTCTCTCCCTGCACTCTCAAAATTGCCCTTCCTGATATTTATAGAGGGTGTTTTTCTCTCTCTTCCTGGAATTTTATTTTCCTGCATGCCCTTCTCATTAAACTTTGAATTTTTATTTTAACATGTTTTATCATCAAAGGTTTCACCTTTTTAAAATATATATTGATTTCTGTTTCTTCTCCAGCTTGACAACGTGCTTTGTGATCATCATTGGTTCGTGAAGGTCATCGACTTTGGTTTGGCTAAAATTTGCACGCCACGTGAAAAACTCAATCCCGACTGTGGCACACGTGCTTATTTGGCACCAGAGATCCTCAAAAGGGAGAACTATGAAGGTCCCCCAGCCGACGTGTGGGCACTCGGCATTCTGTCCACACAATTATTTGTGGGATGCCAATTTGATGGACGTGATCTTTTTCAAGTGAGTATTGTTCATAATCGTGTGAAGATCATTATCACATCGACATGTGACCATCATTATAACATGCAAAGTTGCCTTTTGAACATAACTGCTCTAATTGTTGTTTTGAAAATATTTTTTGTTGTTGAAAGTGTTGGGGAACTTATCGGTTGAAAGAATGGAGGAAGTGCTGTGGATAGCTTGAAATAACTTGGCAGGAGGTAACAGAATGTGAATATTGTAGTGTCGATCCTGTAGTGAAGACCTCAAGGCGACGGATGACCAAACGAGCCTTAACTCCGAGCCGTAAACCCAAAAATATGGCGGTGCTATCTCTTTGGCACGTGGGGGAGAAAGATAACGAGGTCCCTACCTGAACGGACGGATGTGACAGGGGTTTATCCGAAACCATGAACACAGAACACGACAAACAATTATTGAAAATGCAACACAGATGAATTTAATGAAATAAAGCAAATAATATAAATGAACAGTGAGGTAAATTGAATATTTCCTTATGTGAGACTTCTCCACTCAGACACGAAAACAGACAGGGGAATGATTAAATAAAATAAAATAAAATCCCCCCTTTTGACTGACACTCAGCTCTGGTCTCGACGAGCACTTTGGTGGGGTCAGTCGACGAGTGGACCGCACGTCGAAGCGCTCAAACAATAGCGCCGGTCAATCACGTGAGCACACTGAGCTGTGCAGCAGGCAGCCAAACGTCTCATCGCTCAATCCTGGGCCAGCCAGCATAACACGGTCCCCAGCTCCCCCGAAGAGCACCAAGTCGAACAACCTCCCCTCCTCTAATGTGGCAAAGGCTCCCCAAAGCTCCGAAAATGTTCTTTTCACAAAAAGCGCACACGAGCCAGCCCAGAGAGCCAGAGACAGGAGCATCCACACACCACGAAACTCCGGACAAGAGAGAGAGAGAACAATGGAACAATGGCGAACAATGGCAGAGAGAGAACCGGGTCCCTTCACTTTTCTTCCTCCTTTCTCCATCGTTCCTTCTGACGTCACGCTCGCTCCAAACACCAAGCACAATTCAATCACCCCATCGTTCATCAACCAATCCTCATTTGGGACCTGACCTCATGGCTATTCTTGACTGCCCATCGAGAATGTTTGGGGGGCAGGACTCCCTGGCTGATCGGCCAATGTGCTGGGTTTCTGTCGGGCTTGTCGTTGTGGCTGTGGCAATGTGCCGAATGCATGGCTGGCCGAGTGAATTTTATAAGAACAAAGGGAAAAATCACAGGGACAATTACACATGAGGATTATTCTTAAGCCCTACCTAATTAGCATAGCTCCACCCCTCGTTTGGAGACATATACGATCTTACCCAGACATCGCCTCTTACAATGCAAAGGGATACGGTGTACCTATTCGAAATTGGGGTGCACACCGGGATCATTCATCCCAGCAAGCTGGCACTCAATTTGCCGACCTCGGAAGGATGACAGGCTGAGTCACCCCCCTGGCGTTAATTCAGCGATCGACCAGGATTCAAACTCAGGATCCTAGGATGCCAAGCCTGCACCGTAACCGCTCAGCCAACACCAGTGAACACACAATCGTGTTAAAAGATTGGCCTTTAAAACCTAACCTTCTGAAGGAGGACAGATATCTGGACAAACAGACAGACAAACTTTGGTTTGACTCGAACTGGTCCAAACCGGATGGGTGTTTTTTAGGATACACCATCACCTTACTGGATGGCCGTTGGCTCCCTAAAAGTGCTCATCCGCCCTTTGTCAGGTGTTGTTTTTGGTCTTGGCAGGGTGTCACAGTTACCCTCCCCACCAACAAAGCCAGTGAGGGGTGTCGGTTTCGTCGCCGACAACCTGACCATGCGGCAGGTAGCACTGAGTTACATGTTACCTGCAGCAGTCCCAAAAGACTGACTTGATTTGAATTTGTAGATAACAGTGGATTAAGTTTGTGGAGAGAAACTGCACAGGAGATTGACAGTGCCGAGAGTGATAGGGTGTGCTAAGGGTGTGGTAAGTGAGGGAGGAGGGTCTGCCTGTGTGGTGTGAAGGTGCGGTGAGTGAAGAGAGTGCTGAGGGATATATTTTGTTTTAGTATTTCTGATGGTTTGGTGCAGGATGGTGGTGTTTGACTTGTTCAGCACATGCCATTTTGGACACATTGCTCATGGCGATGCTTTTGATGTTAAGATCTGTTCGTTTGATGAGTGGAGGTTCTGCTGCATATTCTGGTTTGGACACGTGATCTATTTCCTTCTCCACTGTGGAATGAAACAAGCGATTGTTTCATCATTCACGTGTACTCTCTTTTGTAATTACTGTTCGTTACGTTTCATTTTGACTGCCAAATGTTTGAGTTTTCACAAATATATTTAATAAACCAATCGACTTCATATTCATTGTTGAGTGAAGAGGGTTTGTTTTTCGGTTAACAAAGAAAACTTCTGTATATCGTCGCATATTTTATTTCATGAATCAAAATGTATTTTATTTGTTCAGAGTGAAGTCTTGGATCAGAGATGGATTGTTTGGAAGATGCTTCTGCTTATTATGTAAATGCGAGTACAGTATTTGAGTGCGATGATGCTTTTGGATTCTGTCACGAATACATTTGTTTTGCTGCTTCACAGGTAGATGTCAGCAATAAGTTAGTGTACAAACCGCCACTACGTGCGGACAAAATTTTGACTTCCCTTCTGACCGGGATGCTTCATCAGAATCCCAAAAAAAGACTCACTATGAAGGTGAGGGTTTGATACCGTTTTCGACTATTTGATTTGCATGAACAAGTATGTTCACACATGCTGGGGTTGCTGACCTCCTGTTACTGTGGAGCACAATACTGTTGTTCACTTGTGAAGGTGTTTCCTGGTCGTGTTTATATTTGATTCCAACACATTGTTTTGCAGAAGATTTCATAGCACGCGTGGTTCAATCAAAAAATCCCTCTTCACAAACGTGGAGGTAAGCAGCCGCCCTTTTGCACTCTTTTAATATCTTCTGCTCGTATTGTTTCTCCACAAGATGGAAGAGCAAATGATGTATAATGGAAGAGCATGTAAGAGCAAATGATAGAGAGCATGAACTGACAAAAGGGCAGCAGGGAAAGTAATGGACAAAATAAACATAAACTTCCAGTGCTGGGTCTGAGTGCGCTAGACTTTGATCCTCTTTCCAGTTTATCAAAGCTAAGTTTTCAAACCAGATCCGTTGTGCCCTCAACAGCACCTTCACATTGTATTCACACCCCTTGACTTTTTCACATTTCGTTGCATTATAGCCTGAAGTTGAGATTTTTTTCTCTGATCTACACATAATACCCCATAATGTCAAAGTGGAATTTATTTTTCGAAATTTTTACATATTAATTAAAAATGAAAAGCTGAAATGTCTTGAGTAAATAGTATTCAACTCCTCTGCTATGACGCTCCAAATTGAGCTCATGTGCATCCAATTGCGTTGATCTTCCTTGAGATGTATCCATAACTTGATTGGAGTCCAGCTGTGGCCAATTTAATTGTTCAGACATGATTTAGAAAGAAACACACCTTCTGTACAAGGTCCCAGGGTTGGTAGTGCACGTCAGAACAGGTACTACACCATGAAGTTCGAGGAACTGTACGTAGAACTCTGAGATAGAATTGTGAGGAGGCATAGAACAAGAACGTGAAAGTCCTTGAGTGGCCCAGCCAAAGCCCAGACTTGAATCCCATTGAGAATCTGTGGAAAGACTTGAAGATTGCCGTTCACTGATGCTCTCATCCAACTTGAAAGACCTTAAGCAAATCTGCAAGGAAGAATGGGAGCAACTCCCCAAATCCAGATGTGAAAAGCTGTTACAGACATACCCAAGAAGACTCAAAGCTGTAATCGCTGCCAAAAGTGCTTATACGAGGGTATTAACTCGGGATACTCAATATGAATATAAATTAGATACCGCTGGACCCCGATATTCGCGGTTGATAAAATGCGACCTGCTTCCGCATTTGCGGCCCTGTGTCCCGCATATTCGCGGTTTTTGGCGGATGCAAAAAAGAATTTCCCGCCCACCCACGGACTGACTTGGTACTAAGTTATTATCCCTTTTCACCTCCGGGTAGGGATCCCAAGTTAATATTATTAGTATTTTCTGTTTCAGGAAAAGCCTGGTTCACAGAGATGATTGCAAATTCTCCACATTTGGAGGAGTGGGAGGGGGGAAGAAGCTTACAGATGCGATATGACGTGGGGAGTAGGGTTGCCTGATTTGTTACATAATTATTTTGTTATTTGTTTTTGATCGGGAACCGTGAGTGATTATTTAATTACTTATCTATTGTTTAATTTGAAGTCTCCTGATTCCTTTAGTCCACACAACATTGATGTGTAATATATGGGGTGCAAGTCTTGCGCCGATCAGCGAGACTGGTTCATAAAACGTAAGTGAAAATGAACTTTTGTTTTGAATCTAAAAAAAAAAGTAATTCTAACACAAGGCTGTGATACCAGTACATTTGTGATGATGAAATCTAAACTCAACATTTATCTTCGTAAGATAATACAGAACACCGTATCATCCTTCAAGCTTGTGCAGTTAAAACGGCAACGATTGCCGGGGTCATGACGGGCTTTGGGAATCCAGCAAGATCGAAGCACAAACTGTTCGTTTTCGATAAAGTAACATGGCGCTCGCAGCAAAAGAGGAAGCTAAACTTTTGGAATTGTATTTGTAAGAATTTAATGAAAACTATAATCATGTGCATTCGTGTTCGTAAAAACGTTGACATTTTCCCTGATGAAAAACCATTTCCCACCAGCTGCGCGCACATCACTTCTGAAAGCAACTTCCACGTGCCACGTGTAAAACCAGGTCCATCCACTCTTAAACCATTTCCCACCCGCTGTGCATGTCGAGGCTCTACCCTTTTGCCCCATTTCCCCCCGGGTCGGAATGAGCCCCTTCTTGAGTCGGACCAAGATATACAAGACATTTATTCAGATACAAGACTATATACTTGGCACCATGGTTCGCATTGGGTTCAGCTCCTGCAGCCGAACACCGATGACGACCCTGAATTTTAATTTGCATTCACTTTTATACAATTTCAGAGAACAGAGAGACCGTTATAATACACATGGAATCAAAAACATATCCTTTGTTTACGCTTTGTAGGCGGAGAGACCGAGCAAGGTCGAATAAGCTTGGTCAACAATCTCGCAAATTCCGACGTTTAGACGCGAGTTAAATGGGACACAGTTGTCTTGAGATTCCGGTGAACTCTTCCACCTGCACATAACGGTTCGAAAAGCATCTTCCACTTGTCACGCATGAAACAGTTGTATGTGCGCAAAAACCTTCCCCCACCATGCCAATCGACATTTGCGTTTTTTCACTAAACTTGTGAAAAGTTTTCAAAGTTTTAAATTCCACTCGCGGTTTGCTTCGACTTTTAAGGCTTTTGTGGGAATATTCGAGATTTTTGATTTTCCCCGATGAATCACGAACAGTCGGGAACCTATCCCCCTTTTTCATCCATTTTAAATTCAGGCTATAATGCAACAAAAAGTGAAAAAGTCAAGGGGTGAATACTTTCTGAAGGCACTGTATCTTTTCATCTTGGTTGTGTTTTTATGTAATTTTTACTGTTAACCTTAACTTATTGTGGTGTTTTGTCCCTGGTGTTTGACTAGGTAACTTACCATGCAAAATATTGTTGTTTTTGATGGGGGATGACCTGAGATGCTGGTGAGCAGCCACCCACCAGAGGTGCGAAAAGAGCAGGAGGACCTAAAAGACCCCAGGGACACAGAAGACCCCAAGGACCCAGAAGACTGCAAAGACTCTATGGACCCTAAGGACCCAAAAGGCCAAAAATATCCAGAGATTTTAGTTCTCACACGAGCCTCGATTTTGAATACAAAAAATATATACATTGAAAAATAACTGCTTTTCAACTGCTGGCAGTGATGACCGGTTTACTCCGGTTTCCCGCTTTCATACAACCCTGCTTTTGATGCAACGTAACTTTCATTGGACATGCTTTGGCGCAACCCCCTTGGATAAAACCCCGACACACACACACACACACACACATACACATCTTCCCCCCTCCCCCCCTGAGACACACACACACACATCCCCACATACACACACACACACACCCACACACATATACACACACACACAGACATCCATATCCCCCCCCCCCCCCCCACACACACACACACAAACACACATATCCACACAAACACACACACACCCATTCCCCACCTCACACACACATCCCCACCCCCCCACACACATACATATCCCCCCCCCCCCCACATATCCACACAAACACACACACATACACATCTTTCCCCCCCCCCCCCCACACACACACATCTCCCCCCACCCTCCCCCCACACACACAGACACATACACATCTTCCCCCCATCCCCCCCGCCCCCCACACACACACATACACACACCCCCACACACACACATACACACACCCCCACACACACCCATTCCCCACCTCACACACACACACATCCCCCCTCCCTCCCCCACACACACACCAAAGATGTATTATGACGTCAAAATTGAGGCAAGTGTATATTATATTACAAGTGTGTGTATTTTTAAACATGTGGTCCTTAAAATAAAATTTTCACACACAAAAAACATTTGTTTTTTTCCTTTGGTGTACAACATGTAAAAGTGGTCCAAATATAATAATAAATCTTTATTTTCCCATATTCAGCAAAATTATTCTTTGGTGACACCGTAAGTTGACCATCATTAAAACATAAAACACAAAGGGAATAAGAAAACAAAATAAAAAGATTTCAAATATAAAATAAATATAAAATATGGAAGATTGACCGAACAGCAAAATGTCGAGGAATTTGAATTTAGCATTTGAATTGGACATGGTAAAAATGACCTTTGGAAAATGTTCTTCTTCATCCTCCTCACACGAAAGCATCTCCCTGATGGCAGTTTTTCAAAAAGTCCGTTCAAGAAATGACTTTCATCAGTACACACCTGCACTGCCTTCCTTTTCAATGCTCGCAAGTGTAGAGACTCCAGACTGGTTGAAGGCCCACCCACTTTAAATGCCAGTGTGATGACCTTTCTCAATCGTGACTTATTCCACACATCAAGATAACTGGACCAGGAAATCAAATTAAATAACAAAACAATGATCAGTAAGGAATTTGTTAACATCCGCATCACACGAGAGCAAACACCAAATGAATTCAACTTCCTGAGAAGATACAATCTTTGCATTGATTTCTTGTACACAGCATCAGTATTTACATCAAAAGTTAGCTTGTTATCAATAAAGGTGCCCAGGTATTTAAATTTGTTAACAATTTCCACCTTATCACCATTTATGGTTACAGGCTCTTGATTGTGACCTTCCCGAAAGTCCAAAATCATCTCTTTTGTTTTGTCCACATTCAGAGTAAGACAAAAGTCCCCACACCACTTGTTCAATGTGTCAATCTCATCGAGGTGAAGATACAAAAGATGATTGATCGGAAAGACAGCCAACAATGGCGATATCCTCTGCATACTTAATAAAGTTACAAACTTCTTTGAGAGCCACACATCCATTGGTGTACAAACTGAACAGTAGAGGTAACAATACACAGCCTTGTGGAGCACCAGTATTCAACATTGATAACTTTGATAAGCTACCATCCACCCTCACCTGCTGAGGACGGTCTCGGGAAAAAACTTTCCACCCAGAGTATGATATGGGGGTTCAGGTACAGGTCACTCAACACTTTAAGAAGGGTAAATGGCTGCATCGTGTTAAAGGCTGACGAGAAATCAATAAATAACACACGGACATCGGTTCCATTCTGGTCAAGGTGATTTGTGATTAGATGAAGTAAAGTGAGCCAGGTATCTTCAACACCTCATCTTGCTTTGAATGCAAATTGTAAAGGATCCAGTTTAGGAGTTACGTCTGATGTTATAAACTTCACTATCAATTTCTCCATACATTCACACAAGATGGAGGTAAGGGCAACAGGTCTATAATCATTGAGCTGCCTTGGGTGAACCTTTTTTGGCACGGGAGTCATAATGGACTTTTTCCAACAAATAGGAACAGTATGAGTGGCCAAAAGTAACAGAAACAATCGAGTAAAAACATTACTAAGTTCTTAACAGAACTCTTTCACAATATAAGACTTAATGCCACCTGGACCACAAGTCTTCCTTTCACTCAACGCCCTAAAACACCTCATAACATCAGGTTCAAAAATTACAGGTGTGGGACACGCTCGAGTATCTAGATCCTCACAGAGCGCTTCACATTTTACTCGGTTTCCTGGAACATCAAATCTCGCGTAAAATTCACTCAATTCATCCACAAATTTGGAATCTGGAACCTACGTGGGCAATCTTCCATCCTTGAGCCTCTCATCCATTCCCATCATATGCCTGAGTCCCCTCCAAGCGGTACGAGCATCACCATCGTGTAGTTGTCCTTCAATCTTATCCTTGTACGACCGTTTACACCTGCCGATGACAGAGCGCAATTCATTCTTCGCCACCCTGAGGGCCGAGTCATCCTTCTTCAGGAATGCATGCTTCTTCTTCATCAAACAGGTCTTCACTTCAGCGGTAACCCAAGGTATGTTATTGGGAAACATGCGATTGGTTCTCTCTGAGGTCACGAGGTCTTCACAGAACTTCACATCATCTGTGATCGTCTCAGTAGGTTCATCAGGGTCGTCACAAGAGTCGAAAAATACATCCCAGTCTGTGCATAGGAAACAGCCCTTCAAACGTTCGTTATCCTCCGCCGTTCTGGTTTTAACGTCTTGCAAGGAACTGGCATTCGTTTCACCTTTGGTCTATTCGTAGGTAAGAGATGGACTACCTTATGGTCTGTACATAGGCAAGAGATGGACTACCTCATGGTTTGTACATAGGCAAGAGATGGACCACCTTATGGTCTGTACGACTGTACATAGGCAAGAGATGGGCAACCTTATGGTCTGTACGACTGTACGTAGGCAAGAGATGGACCACCTTATGGTCTGTACATAGGCAAGAGATGGACCACCTTATGGTCTGTATGTAGGTAAGAGATGGACCGCCTTACGGTCTGTACGTAGGTAAGAGATAGACCACCTTATGGTCTGTACGTAGGCAAGAGATGGACCACCTTATGGTCTGTACATAGGCAAGAGATGGACCACCTTATGGTCTGTACGTAGGTAAGAGGTGGACCACCTTATGGTCTGTACCTGTACGTAGGCAAGAGATGGACCACCTTATGGTCTGTACCTGTACGTAGGCAAGAGATGGACCACCTTATGGTCTGTACGTTGGTAAGAGATGGACCACCTTATGGTCTGTACCTGTACGTAGGCAAGAGATGGACCACCTTATGGTCTGTATGTAGGTAAGAGATGGACCAACTTATGGTCTGTACGTAGGCAAGAGATGGACCACCTTATGTTCTGCACGTAGGTAAGAGATGGACCACCTTATGGTCTCTATGTAAGTAAGAGATGGACCACCTTATGGTCTGTATATAGGTAAGAGATGGACCACCTTATGGTCTGTACGACTGTACATAGGCAAGAGATGGGCAACCTTATGGTCTGTACGACTGTACGTAGGCAAGAGATGGACCACCTTATGGTCTGTACATAGGCAAGAGATGGACCACCTTATGGTCTGTATGTAGGTAAGAGATGGACCGCCTTATGGTCTGTACATAGGTAAGAGATAGACCACCTTATGGTCTGTACGTAGGCAAGAGATGGACCACCTTATGGTCTGTACGTAGGCAAGGGATGGACCACCTTATGGTCTGTACATAGGTAAGAGGTGGACCACCTTATGGTCTGTACGTAGGTAAGAGTTGGACCACCTTATGGTCTGTACCTGTATGGAGGCAAGAGATGGACCACATTATGGTCTGTACCTGTACGTAGGCAAGAGATGGACCACCTTATGGTCTGTACCTGTACGTAGGCAAGAGATGGACCACCTTATGGTCTGTACGAAGGTATGGTCTGTACGTGGTCCGCGCGCGGACCACGCGGCCTAGTTGTTGAAGCTTCCGACCTGGAGGCTTGGTTTCTCTCCGGGCATCCAAAGTGGTTATTTTTTCATTCGTGTGTTTGTCAAATTTCAACTCGTTACTTTATCGTCCATGCTTTATTGTTTGTTTATAGTTAGTTTTGGTTTGAATTTCCTGTAACTCGTAATTAATTAATCCTGTTCTGCGCCTCGTGTGCGGCCTTGTACCCTTGTCGGTGTTTGTTAACTTAAGTCCCCTACATCGTGTTTTGCTTGGCTCTCAGTTTTTCCCTTCTACACCGAACGTAATACTCTCTGTCTAACGTTTTAAATCTCCACCCCACCCCACCCCACCACCCCCCCCCCCCCAAAAAAAAACAAAAAAAAAAACATCTATTTTTCCTTTCTCCACGTGTGCCGTTGTCTCATCCTGTACTTTCTGTCCAGGTGTATCGCGGTGCTTTTCGCCCCGCCCCCATTATCTCCTTGCCATCCACCTTTTGCCCTGTTCACGTGACTCGTGGTGGTCCCTCTCGGCCCTCCCCCCGTTGGTATTTTGTGCATATAAGATTGTTCACGGTTCTGTTTAGATATTATTTTAAATATGTTTACCCTTTCACCTTCAGTGGTTTATTCAGTGGTATATTACAACACGCTGTTTTTCTTCCTATTTAAAAGGCTTTTCTCAATTTCCTCTCCAACTCATTCCACGTCAAAAAAAAGAAATTCAATATCTTATACGTCTCCCTCACTACATGGTCTAAATTCACATTCATTCCATCCCTCCTCCATCGTTCTGAATCGGATTGCTAACTTGAAAATCACAACAAACCCAATTTGTTATCAATGTTCGTCTTTCATTAATCATCCACATTCTAAACTCCCCTCTTGCCCCTCCCATCCAAATCCCCCCCCCCCTTGCACCTACACTCCTAAACTACCCCCTTTCCCCTCCACTCTTAAACTCCCCCCTTGCCCCTCCACTCCTGAACTCCCCCCTTGCCCCTCCCCTCCAAATCCCCCCCTTGCCCCTCCACTCCTGAACTCCCCCCTTGCCATTCCCCTCATAAACTCCTCCCTTGCCCCTCCCCTCCAAATCCCCCCCCTTGCCCCTACACTCCTAAACTCCCCCCTTGCCCCTCCACTACTAGACTCCCCCCTTGCCCCTCCCCTCTTAAACTTCCCCCTTGCTCCTCCCCTCCTAAACTCCCGCCTCACTCCTCCCCTTCAAAACTCCCCCCCAACTCCTCCCATTCAAATCTCCCCCCATACCATTCCTCTCAAATTCTCCCTCCTCCCCCCTTCTCAAAGTTGCCTCCTCCCCACCTCGTCTCCCTTCTATCTCATGCCTCCACCCCCCCCCAACCTTCTACTGTCCCATGCCCCCCCTCAAACAACCCCTCACTCTGCCTCATCCCTTCACCACCAAACCTTTCTTCCTCCTCATCCTTCCCTTTTTTGGAACTCTTCTGAAATCTCTGACACACTATCAACTGCTCTCCCTACCTCCCCCTCTCATCCTTCATCCTACCCTACTCCTCCCCTCCCCTGTCCTGTACCCGATGCTCCCCCTCTCTCTTCTTTAACGGTATGGACCTCAAACATCCGGGGCCTTCGCTCAAACCTGACTGATCTCTCCATACAGGTTGCTTCTGACAATCCAGACTTGATCTGCTTAACAGAGACTTTCCTCCTTCAAGATGTCTCTGATTCCTCAATATCTCTTCCTGGTTACTCCCTCTTCCGGTATGATAGACCTGAGCCTCGTCCTGGTGGTGGGGTGGCTATCTTTATCAAAAACTCTCTTCCTCATTCTCCTTGCACTGCCCTCCCTCCTCCTCACCCCCAGGAGTACCTCTGGCTACGGGTTCCTCTCCGCTCCCACCTTTTGTTCATATGTGTTCTGTACCGTCCCCCAAACAGTGATGACTCAATTTACATTTCACTCTCTGACAACATGGACCAACTTCTATCCACTCATCCCAACTCTCTCTTCCTCATATGTGGTGACTTCAACTGTCATCATGCCACCTGGTTGGGTGTGGGTTCCTCTCTCACCAGTCATGGAACCTCAGCAAAGGACTTCTGTGACTCACTGGGATTGACACAATCTGTCAATTTCCCGACCCGGATCTCAGCCAATGGAGTTTCTTCTCTTCTACATTTGGTTATGACAAACTTCCCTGCTAATGTCTGCTGCTCTTCTTCTGCTCCAATCGGTTCTTCTGATCATGTGCTTGTCAAAGTGGACATCTCTCTGGCCATTCTCAGAGAGCCTCCTCAGCGTCGAAGAGTCTGGCATTTCACTCAGGCCGACTGGGACGGGCTTCAAGCAGCCATCAATCGTCTGGATTGGTCTCCCATCTCCACTGCCTCTGACATCAATTCTTCCTGGGAATTCTTCCAAAGCAAACTGATCTCTCTCATGCACAGATTTATCCCATCTCGTCTTCAGTTGTCTTACCCTTCCTCCCGTCCATGGTACACCGAATCTTGTGGTGAGGCAGTTGCCCTGAAACAACTTGCCTTTGCCTCTTGGAAGGCTAATCCAACTGAAGGCAATCTCAGTTCCTTCCACCAAGCTCGGAACAAGTGTGTGTCTACCCTCAGGAGTGCCAGGAAGCACTATCTCTCCTCACTCAAGAACGAACTCTCAAACCTGTCTCCTTCCTCCAAATCCTGGTGGCGTCTGGTCAAATCCGTTTCTGGTGTTTGTTCCCCCTCCATCCCCTCCCTTACCTCAAATGGCCACACAGTTGACATCGCACGTGACAAAGCCGAATGCCTCAACTCTGTGTTTGCCTCAAAATCTTTAGTCCCAAACCCATCTCTCTCTGTTCCCACCTTTCCCAGTCGAACCCAACTGCTCCTGGACTCTGTGTCCTTCTCTCCTGACAAGGTGTAGGAGTTTTTGTCTAACCTCGACTCTGATTCTGCAACTGGACCAGACGGCATCAGCCCACGGGTCCTAAAATCCTGCTCTGCCGCTCTATCTCACCCTCTCTCTGTTCTTTTCACCCTATCTTTTGCTCAAGGTCATCTGCCAGCATCCTGGAAATCAGCAAACATTACCGCTTTACACAAAAAAGGTGCAAAAACAGATCCTTTTAACTACAGACCAATCAGCCTGCTCCCAATTATCAGCAAAGTCATGGAATCCATCATTGCTTCGGATATGAAATCTTTCCTCTTCTCCAATGGCTTGATCTCTGATCATCAATTTGGATTCAGACCAGGTCACTCTACTCTGGACATGCTGCTTCTCCTGTCTCAACAATGGATGGAGGTCCTCAATGCCAAACAGGAAATCAGAGCTGTCTCCCTCGACATATCACGTGCCTTCGATACGGTCTGGCACCCAGCTCTGCTCACCAAACTCTACTCCTATGGTATCCATGGAAATCTCCATGCATGGCTTGCGGACTTCCTCTCTGGTCGTAGTCAACGTGTGGCCCTGAATGGATTTCTCTCATCTCCCCTTCCTGTTCAGGCTGGAGTTCCCCAAAGCAGTGTGCTGGGCCCTGTGCTTTTTCTGGTCTTTATCAATGATCTCTCCGACTCTCTGGAAAATCCTCTGTATCTCTTTGCTGATGACTCCACTCTCTGCCGCTCCATTCCTCTTCCCTCAGATCGGCAGTCTGCAGCCTCCTCACTCTCTGAAGACCTGGACAAAATCACAGACTGGTCAAACAAGTGGAACATGTCTTTCAATCCTGACAAATCTCACACTCTTACTATGTCTCTCCGAAAAGATCGACTGGACAACCCTCCCATCTACTTTCTCAACAATCCTCTCCAAGAACTTCTGTCGCTGCAGCTTTTGGGTCTCACTATCTGCCATGATCTTTCTTGGGAAAACCACATTTCCAAGCTGGCCTGCAAAGCCAGTCGCCGACTGGGCATCCTCCGTCGTGCGAAGTCCTTCCTTGGCACACCTGAGCTCCTCACCACGTACAAGGCTTTCATCCGCAGCTCAATGGAATACTGCTCTCCCCTCTGGGCTGGTGCTCCTGACTCACACCTAGCTCGTCTTCACGCTGTTGAAAGCAAAGCATTCAGAATCATTGGAATCTCCCGTGATGAAGCTAACTCCAAGGGCCTCTCACTCACTCACCGCAGGCAGGTTGGTGGTCTTTCCGTCTTCTACCGACTCCTCTCCGGCCTTGCTCCCCCAGCTCTCTCTGTGCTCTGTCCCTCAAATATTCCTACAGGTCGCACAAGATCTGCCAGCAAGCCTCTGATGGTTAAACTGCCGAAATCTCGGCTCTCTGCTCACCTTCACTCCTTCATTCCTCTTTTCTCCCGCCTCTGGAACAAACTCCCACACTCCCTTCAATCCCACTCCTCCCTCCAGGTCTTTAAAACAGCTGTTCACCACCATCTCCTATCTTCCCCCATCCAAAACCTTGATCTTTTCTACCCCCACTAATTCACCCCAGATCCACCTTGTTTGTAATTCCAACTTCTTTCCTGGTAGTCCTGGCAGTGTCCATATGTTTTATGCCTCTCCCACCCCCTTTCCCATGCCTCCCCCCCAAAGCCCTCTCCCTCCCACAGATCTCTCCATGTCTCCATGTCTCTCGGTTCCTGCTCTAAAATGTTGTGTTGTGTTGTGTTGTGTTGTGTTTGTGTCCTTCCCCCTCTCTCCCCATCTTGTCTACCGCTCCCGATGTTATTTGTTCTATGTGTCGGTTTGTCGGTTATGTGTCGGTTTGTCGGTTTGTCTTTCTGTGTAATAAATGTTCGCTCTTTCACGAGCCTCGATCTTGTATACAAAAAAAAAAAAAAAGAGATGGACCACCTTATGGTCTGTACCTGTACGTAGGCAAGAGATGGACCACCTTATGGTCTGTATGTAGGTAAGAGATGGACCAACTTATGGTCTGTACGTAGGCAAGAGATGGACCACCTTATGTTCTGTACGTAGGTAAGAGATGGACCACCTTATGGTCTCTATGTAAGTAAGAGATGGACCACCTTATGGTCTGTATATAGGTAAGAGATGGACCACCTTATGGTCTGTACATAGGTGAGAGATGGACCACCTTATGGTCTGATCGTCCGATCACAGGAGCACATTTCGCCACGTAAGCATGTTCAATGTTACCGTAACATTTGTCCAACGTCCTGTTACCACGAGTAGCAACATCCACATACTGATCAAGCTGAGGAAGTTCCTGATCGAGGTCACAGCGATTTAAATCTCTAATGATCAGGATTGATGGATCCACTGAACGGGCGGTCTCGTACATGGTGTTATGTAGAATTATTTGATGTGCGTGAAAAATTTGCTATACTAATGGAACCAATGTTTTTTACCTTCCCTACACCCTAACGAACAAAACTGGAGTTGGTTCCATTTTTTTCAATGGCGTCTTCGGTGGCCATTTTGAATTTCAAAATTTTGAATTTCAAAATGGCCGCCATATTTTGAATTTTTCAAGAAGTATTTGCACCTAAAGCACAACAAGTTATGCTTTTTTCTATGATTTTCACCACTTGTTTGTGAGGAATCCACTAAAAACTAAAAACTTCATGAGATAAATCAATGATCTATAAGTTTGTTCCGAACCTTGATCAAGATCACACAATGCCTATCATTAAAGCACCAGCTCATGAGTGGACGACACTGGTGACAGTTCTTGAAAAGCTTTCCCATCTTAATAGTGTTGTATGTCCAGAAAGCACTGGAAAGATCTTAGTTACATTTGACATGGATCTTTACAAGAGAGCCCTGAAGTTAGATTATCTTAATGACCAATTTGCCGGGAAATGGATGGTATGGTAAGAGATGGTAAGAGACATTCCATTCACAGGTGTTGGGATTGATCAAGGACAGGAGCTTCTGAACAAAGTTTTCAAAGGAGATGGTGGTTTCAAAGGAATCACAAATAAGCCTCCAACTCTCCTGAAAAAACTGTCTTTGTGCCCCAAAGTTAGCCAGACTGGCCATGGAGTCAGAGACGATGACTGGTATGTCAACAGAAGACAATACTCATCACCACCACTTGACGTCAGCCAAATTTACTCAACGGGAGCAGAGTGTAAATCAGCTATTGGCAGCATTGAAGGACTGTAATCCATTTGCTGACAAATCACCTACATTGTACAATTTAATGACAAAAGAGGTGGTGCCTGAGAATATTGAAAAGGACATACTGAACATGGAAGTTCGTCGGCAGCAAGCACTCGGATCTTTTGTTGAACAGCGCATCTGTGGATCAACAAAAATATGGGACCGCATGACAAAAGTAAAGAATCTCAACTGGGACGACATGTGCAAAACCCTCAAACTGAAAGGTACCAAGGGGGAAGTCGAATTGAAAGCAACAAACACACTCTTTGTCAGATTGCTAATGATAGCAAAGTCAAGTCGCGAAATCGACCTTCAAGACGTTATCTCCAATTACGAGTTCACAGCCGTCAATTCAACTCTGATGAAAACTGACGGCTCGCTGATAACTTCAGACAGTAAAAGTGATCTGATACATGTGTTAGAAAGCTTGGCAACAGAAGAGAAAGCCAACAGAGAGGTGACAACTGATTCACATTTGAACACTTTCTTGGTTGTTGATGGCATCTCAGTAGTTCATGAAGTGAGGTCTGCAATGTCACCAAAAACCTGCAAAGATATGGGAGATGCCTTTGTTAAGACAATAGAAAGTAGATGCAAAAACTATGAAGGTTGCCGTGGAATCTCTGATAATTACGTAAGGCTGAACTCAATCAAGGATATCATCAGACATCGCAAGTTGGGGCACCAATCATCGGCGATGGGATACATTGTTGTTGACACAATCCCTATCAATGACCCAAAGCTATTTCTGGCTGACAATGAAACTAAAGATTCCCTCACAGTCGACCTGGCAGACAAAGTCATGCAGCTGAAGATTCCAGTGGCCACGGTGACACGTCTGCATGTAAGAAATAACATTGAAGATGTTCAGCCATCAACAGGCGTCTGTACACAAGAAGAAGCAGACCCCTTAATTATTTTACATGCAGCTGAGGTCTCTGCAGCTGGATAGAATGTGCATATTATGAGCCAGAACACAGATGTTATGGTACTTGCTCTACAGAGACTCCAAATTCTTGGTCCTCAGACAACCATGCTTATGGGAACAGGTGACAAGAGAAGAAAAGTGTTGCTGAAACCAATATATGACAGTCTTGGTCCATCAAAAGCTGCAGCACTTCCTGGGTTTCATAGTATGACAGGGTGCGACACATGTGGGCACTGGGCACACAAGAAGCAACACCAGATGAACTCACTGCATTGGCTTAACTTGGTACTGAAAAGATGCCATCTGCAGGTGTTATCTCGGGATGTGAGCAGTTCCTGTGTCGGCTGATGAGCACCAAAAGGGACTTGTCCAAAACAGCTGGAAAACTCAGATGGAAACGTTTCAAGAACCAATCTGGGGGGATAGACAGAATCCCTCCAACGGCTGGTGCCTGATATCAGCATATTCTCATGGCTCACATGCAAGAATATATTTGGAACCAAGACCTTGTGGAAGATCCAGATATTCCAGATATTCCAGATATTCCAGACCCTTTCAAGCGACGATTGCCGGACTCGCAGAGTAGTGCTCGTGGTGGGTGCAGCGCGTGGTTCGCGTGTAGAAGGGATTCCATCAAGCGGTGGTCAGGTACGCCGGCGGAGTGAGGCGCGACAGACACGGGAGTCGTGAGCACACGTGTAGAAAATCACATCTCGTGCCAGGCAAGCAAATCCAGGAGGATTCTCGCATAAGTAGCCGTCAGCATTTCCCGGACCAAGGCAGTCACAGCCAGACTCGTACCTTCGGCTCCGAGCACGTCCATCGACCCAACGGGGTTTCAGCTGCAGGACGTTTCCCAGTGGCATCGTTCTCCAGGCGTCTTGCCGGAGTTCGTCACACCTGCTCCGGCGTTTGCACCTCGGTGAGCATTACTTGCTCAGACGACGTAGTTTCTGAACGAAATGCTTGAGGGGTTCCAATGCATCCGGTCTCTTCGTGGCAGACTGGTAGCGAGGGTAGTTGGTGCTCCGTGGCTAGAGATGGCTCGGCGGGTCCTCCGCTTGACGTTCTTCCCTGAGGAGGGGTAGTCGCAGGAGCGTGGGCATCATCTCGATTCAGAACGATGTCAGGAGAGGATCACGATTAATTGTTGTAATAATCAGATACAACATTGTCTCAGAGTAGAGTTTAATCGTGATCGATCTCAGACAGCATCGAAAGAGAGAACCAGCAATCATAGTATTAGTGTTACTACAGGTACATACAGGTGCATACAGTTGATATCTCATCAAGCGAGCATGCAGCGCACAATGCAGGATCCTTACCATTCTACGGAAGCCCGGAGTTGCTACAGGGTTACATGGCACAGAACTACCTTCTGCGCTGAACGGCAGTCTCTTTTATAGGAGCCGCGTACTGAGGGTGGGGGGCGGGATGGTCGCTTACATGGAGAGGGTCACACTACTGGGGGGGGGGGGGCGGATGAGTGGATGGTCGCTCCAGTGGAGATGGTCACCCTACTGGGGGGGGGGGGGGGATGATCGCTCTTGTGGAGATGGTCACCCTACTGGACGGGATGGTCGCTCCAGTGGAGACGGAAGCACAGGGGGGTTGGGGGGTGGTGGGGGGTAGTTGAAAGTTAGGTCGAGGGTGCAGGTAAATTGAAATGGATATTGACACCTGTGGTGCTGATTGTAGATTTGTAGTGTTTTGTGAGATGCAGGAGGCAGTAGAATGGCTGGGCGTGTGGTTTGGTTGTGAGAGATGGTTGACCGAGGCACCCCGGGCACTGTGAGCTCGTTGGCTAGGAAAGGCTGTAGGTAGGCTCAGGAAGCCAGTTAGGTTAGTGTGTGAGTGGGGCCCGAGAATCCAGGTAGATGACTCGGGTGCCAAATGCCAAGGTGGTGGGCATCGGGTGGTAAGTGCCAATGAGGGCTTTCCCCAAATAGGTAAGGGTGAGGAGTAAGCAAGCCTGGGCGGCAGCTCCGGTGGACGAGGGGACTTAGGCAGGTAGACCTGCCAGGTGAAGCCACACGACCCAGCCCTGAAATTGTGCAAGGGCACAGATAGAAAAGTCGGGGGGTGAGACCCAAATTCGTGGGGGGGGGGGGCGGGGAGGAGGAGGGGGCACTACTGTGTGGGCAATGGGAATTCGGGTTCTTAGAACCACATCGTTTAAATAAGGCCAATTGGCAGGGTACGATCCCAGGGAGGTTAAATGTGTAAATGATGTTAGTGTAGTTAGGATTTGTGAAGACCCCTTCGTACCACCCACAACCATCCACAAGGGGATAAATTTTGCACCATCGGGCTCGACGTTTGATGGGTGAGATTCATCATGACGTGGGTGAAAAACATTGTGTTCATTCCGTCTTTCCTTCCTGGGAGAACCTGGGGGGAGTTGGGGACGAATTTGGCAATAAAGAGGGGACGTGGGAGACAAGACGTCGAGATGAATTGTAAATACAAGGAGGGCTAGGGTAGTGTAGTAGACGGTGGGGGTACGTAAGTTTAGGGCCAGGCTCGAGTTCACTCTGCCGGCATTCCTCTCACCCATTCCATTTGCCTTGTTTTGCATGTGCCACCGTGCCCTTTCCTTGTGCTCGTTGCGCTTTGTCTTCATCCCCGCCCCAGGACCATCATGAGGTCTCACCTTGCTGTCGCAGCATCTTGCTGCCATCCATCATCACATTATGGACCACTCGCCCTGTGGCCACACCTTCCTGCTGTTGCAGCTCTTAGCTGCTCCCATCATCTTGCTGGATGGACCACCTGTTGGGTGGCATTGATGCCACACCTTTGGACCACGTGTCAGTGGCCCTGTTCACAAAATAAAATGACCCATGTGTGGAAAGGCGAAAATTAGATGGCCTTATGATTTTGAAATGGCCTGTATACCGGTCAGGGCCAGCCGGTTTTGTTAGGAAGCCGACCAAGGCAAGAAGCCACAAGATGACTCCAGCAACAAGTCCTCCATTCTTTATTCCTTGAGTCCAGGTCCTGGGTCTTCGTTTTTGTAAATAAATCATGTGTATTGTGTAAATGTAAAAATGTTGCTCACTGGATATGTGTTTAGTTTCAAAATTCCAGCAATACGCGAACAGTATAAGGTTGTGGGTGTGTATCTGTAATGTAGTTTGTCAACGCATTCGGCGGGACATATTAGTTTAAATTGTCGCACACATTGGGGTTAGAGTTTAAAATGTTAGGGGAATTACATCTACGTGTCACACTAATGGTAATGTTAAATGAGTGCCAGCTCCCCCAGCCACTCCTGTGTGGACGACTTGGGACGAGTCTGGGTGAGAGGAGGGGGAAGTGTTACGGTTTTGCAATGAAGGACACCCCTCAAGTGAATTACACAACAACATGTAGCCTGCATTAGTCAGTTATTTCTTATTAAATGTAAAGATTAGTTCCCTTTCCATTGTGTAGTAATTAAAGCAGATATGTGGTGAGTTAGGCAGGATTTCAACCCCTCGTATGGTTGAACGAAGACGTTGGTTCGTGGGCGGGGAGAAACAGTCCACGTGATCAACCACAACAGCGGTAGGCGGGAAATGAAACCTTCCAACGGTAGGTGTGGCATAAAACCTTCCAAAAGGAGGCGGGGCACAATGACCGCATGTGACTAGCAGTGACCAATGGTAGGTCGTGGAACCTTCCCGAAGGAGGAGCGTAGGTATGACCGCACGTGACCAACCTTGGCCAATGGGAGGTCGTGGAACCTTCTCGAAGGACATTCCACTCGATGAATGGCCGGATGCACCGGATGTACAGACAAACACTGTTCTAGTCGGCAATGCCCGAAGGTGTCCACCGTAAAAATATGGCTGTCGAACCACGTGACCGATAATGTCATCAATTTTCTTTTTCTCACAAATTTATCCCAAGATCACACTCAATAAATTTCATCCTGATCAGATATGACGAGCAATCGAATATGGCGGTTATTTTTGTCGCGCGCTTCAATTTTTTTTTTTTTTTTTTTTTTTGTATACAAGATCGAGGCTCGTGAAAGAGCGAACATTAATCACACAGAAAGACAAACAGACACACAAAACAAATAACATCGGGAGCGGTAGACAAGATGGGGAGAGAGGGGGAAGGACACAAACACAACATATGAGAGCAGGGACCGAGAGACATGGAGACATCGAGAGAACTGTGGGAGGGAGAGGGCTTTGAGGGGGAGGCATGGGAAGGGGGGGGGGTGGGAGAGGTATAAAACATATGGACACTGCCAAGACTTCCAGGAAAGAAGTTGGAATTTCAAACAAGGTGGATCTGGGGTGAATTAGTGGGGGTAGAAAAGATCAAGGTTTTGGATGGGGGAAGATAAGAGATGGTGGTGAACAGCTGTTTTGAAGACCTGGAGGGAGGAGTGTGATTGAAGTGAGTGTGGGAGTTTGTTCCAGAGGCGGGAGAAAAGAGGAATGAAAGAGTGAAGGTGAGCAGAGAGCCGAGATTTCGGCAGTTTAACCATCAGAGGGTGGCTGGCAGATCTTCTGCGACCTGTAGGAATATTTGGGGGACAGAGCACAGAGAGAGCTGGGGGAGCAAGGCCGAGAGGAGTCGGTAGAAGACAGAAAGACCCCCTACCTGCCTGCGGTGAGTGAGTGAAAGGCCCTCAGAGATAGCTTCATCGCGGGAGATTCCAATGATTCTGAAAGCTTTGGATTCAACAGCGTGAAGCCGAGCCAGGTGTGAGGCAGGAGCACCAGCCCATAGGGGAGAACAGTATTCCATTGAGCTGCGGATGAAAGCCTTGTATGTGGTGAGGAGCTCAGGTGTGCCTAGGAAGGACTTCGCACGACGGAGGATGCCCAGTCGGCGACTGGCTTTGGAGGCCAGCTTGGAAATGTGGTTTTCCCAAGAAAGATCATGGCAGATGGTGAGACCCAAAAGCTTGAGCGACAGAACTTCTTGGAGAGGATTGTTGAGAAAGTAGATGGGAGGGTTGTCCAGTCGATCTTTTCGGAGAGACATAGTAAGAGTGTGAGATTTGTCAGGATTGAAAGACATGTTCCACATGTTTGACCAGTCTGTGATTTTGTCCAGGTCTTCAGAGAGTGAGGAGGCTGCAGACTGCCGATCTCAGGGAAGAGCAATGGAGCGGCAGAGAGTGGAGTCATCAGCAAAGAGATACAGAGGATTTTCCAGAGAGTCGGAGAGATCATTGATAAAGACCAGAAAAAGCACAGGGCCCAGCACACTGCCTTGGGGAACTCCAGCCTGAACGGGAAGGGGAGATGAGAGAAATCCATTCAGGGCCACACGTTGACTACGACCAGAGAGGAAGTCCGCAAGCCATGCATGGAGATTTCCATGGATACCATAGGAGGAGAGTTTGGTGAGCAGAGCTGGGTGCCAGACCGTATCGAAGGCACGTGATATGTCAAGGGAGACAGCTCTGATTTCCTGTTTGGCATTGAGGACCTCCATCCATTGTTGAGACAGCAGAAGCAGCATGTCCAGAGTAGAGTGACCTGGTCTGAAACCAAATTGATGATCAGAGATCAAGCCATTGGAGAAGAGGAAAGATTTCATATCCGAAGCAATGATGGATTCCATGACTTTGCTGATAATTGGGAGCAGGCTGATTGGTCTGTAGTTGCAAGGATCTGTTTTTGCACCTTTTTTGTGTAAAGCGGTAATGTTTGCTGATTTCCAGGATGCTGGCAGATGACCTTGAGCAAAGGATAGGGTGAAAAGAATAGAGAGAGGGTGAGATAGAGCGGCAGAGCAGGATTTTAGGACCCGTGGGCTGATGCCATCTGGTCCAGTTGCAGAATCAGAGTCGAGGTTTGACAAAAACTCCTCCACCTTGTCAGGAGAGAAGGTCACAGAGTCCAGGAGCAGTTTGTTTCGACTGGGAAAGGTGGGAACAGAGAGAGATGGGTTTGGGACTAAGGATTTTGAGGCAAACACAGAGTTGAGGCATTCGGCTTTGTCACGTGCGATGTCAACTGTGTGGCCATTTGAGGTAAGGGAGGGGATGGAGGGGGAACAAACACCAGAAACGGATTTGACCAGACGCCACCAGGATTTGGAGGAAGGAGACAGGTTTGAGAGTTCATTCTTGAGTGAGGAGAGATAGTGCTTCCTGGCACTCCTGAGGGTAGACACACACTTGTTCCGAGCTTGGTGGAAGGAACTGAGATTTCCTTCAGTTGGATTAGCCTTCCAAGAGGCAAAGGCAAGTTGTTTCAGGGCAACTGCCTCACCACAAGATTCAGTGTACCATGGACGGGAGGAAGGGTAAGACAACTGAAGGCGAGATGGGATAAATCTGTGCATGAGAGAGATCAGTTTGGTTTGGAAGAATTCCCAGGAAGAATTGATGTCAGAGGCAGTGGAGATGGGAGACCAATCCAGACGATTGATGGCTGCTTGAAGACCGTCCCAGTCGGCCTGAGTGAAATGCCAGACTCGTCGACGCTGAGGAGGCTCTCTGAGAATGGCCAGAGAGATGTCCACTTTGACAAGCACATGATCAGAAGAACCGATTGGAGCAGAAGAAGAGCAGCAGACATTAGCAGGGAAGTTAGTCATAACCAAGTCTAGAAGAGAAGATACTCCATTGGCTGAGATCCGGGTCGGGAAATTGACAGATTGTGTCAATCCCAGTGAGTCACAGAAGTCCAGAATGAAGGAATGCGAGATGTTTAGCTGGTGAAAAGAAACACAGGTTTATTCCCGAACCCACGAACAAAGAAACATGACAAATGAAAATACATCAATAATTATGATTTTAATGAAAATATAGCAAGGGGTGTTGCAAGGAGCAATGAGTTAAACACTAATTCATACAGAGGTACCTCACACAGACTGACTCAAAGACGGACACAAGGGGAAAGATAAATTAAAATAAAATGTCCTTTTTTTTAGTGCCGGCATTTAGCTCGTCCATTGAGTTATTTTGGTGAGGTCGGCAGTGCAAGGTGACTGACAAGGCAGATGGCCGACGAAAGGCCCGCGCATCGAAGCACCACAAAATGGCGGCGGGGCCATGCTGTAAAAAACGCCCAGGCGTGATGCATAGAGTCAAGACGGCCTCCTTTCGATTCCTTAGCCTGGCAAGCACAACGCGGCCCCAGCTCCCACCATGAGCTCAGCAGTCACCAAAGCCTCCTTTGCAATTGTTGCACCAGCTCTCCTCAAAAGCGCACCAACATAACCAACATGGCCAGCGTCTTGTCTGATTTCAGAGTCTCAGAGTCACCAACCAAGCGCACTCTTTACTCGGGTGAGCCAATCGGGTCATTTCCCCCCCAGTTCACCCCACCCACTTCTTGGTTCAATGACATCCCTCAGGACGTGGCCTGCTGCCGCTCTTAACCGCCCCCCTTATTCTCTGCCTCCCATGGGCGGAGTTTTTGCCGATTTGGTCCATTAGGGGCCGCGCGTAGTGTCCGGGAACCTGTTTACTTGCAGGTGGACGGTTGTTATGGCTTAATGGTGGCTTTCATGGCCGGCCTGGTCAGCAAAAACGTAAAGGAAAATATTACAGAGGCAAAGCATGCACTGGGGAAGATTATCCTTAATCCCTACCACTAATTAGCACCGTTTCAAGGTCATGAAGCCTTTTCTTGTGACCTCGACCACAAAGGTCATGAATCATTTTACATCTGATCTCCTAGCCCAGGAAAATCGATATACATATCAAGTATATCCAACTTGGTGCACCGGCTGATATATATGGTTTATCGTCATTTTTGGTCAAAATGCCAGTGACCTTGACCTTTCCATGTGACCTTGACATCGTATGGTGACGAAACATAGTTCATTCGATTCCTGATCATCAGAACTATCAATCGATGGTCAAAACATGTTTCATTCAGAGCAGGAACTGCTGAGACATTTTTTTATATCAGGTCAGTTTATGGTGGCCATTTTGCATTTATGCTAATTAGGACGTGGAAATCATGTTAACGAAGTCGAAATTATCTGTCCTTGATCAGACTTCGAAGAGGGCACAAATGAAAGGTAATCTGGGCCAAGTTTGGTGATTTCTTCCACAGGTGCACTGTGACGTCATGTGACGTTGGGTTAAATAATTAAATCCCTTCAGACTCTTGACGGAGCGAGTAGGGCGGATCGCCTAAGTGGAGCTATGTGGGCAGACATTCGCTCCTTTTTTATGCCTCCATTGACGAAGTCGCCGGAGGCATTATGTTTTCAGGCTGTCCGTCCGTCTGTGATAGGTTTTCGTTTCCGAGATAACTTAAGAAAGGGATCTAAGTCAAACTTGGTGCAGGTATGTATAAAAGGCCCATTCTGTGTTGTGACGTTCATTGCGAACCACGAGACAATCTGCATGACGAGGCCCATTCTGTGTCGTGACTTTCATTGCGAACCATGAGGCCATCTGCGTGACAAGGCCCATTCTGTGTCGTGACTTTCATTGCGAACCATGAGGCCATCTGCGTGACAAGGCCCATTCTGTGTTGTGACGTTCATACTGAACCATGAGACCATCTGCGTGACAAGGCCCATTCTGTGTTGTGACGCTCATACCGAACCACGACACCATCTGCGTAACAAGGACCATTATGTGTTGTGACGTTCATACTGAACCATGAGACCATCTGGGTGACAAGGCCCATTCTGTGTTGTGACGTTCATACCGAACCATGAGACCATCTGCGTGACAACGCACATTCTGTGTCGTGACGTTCATTGAGCACGACGAGACCATCTGCGTGACATGGCCCATTCTGTGTTGTGACATTCATTGCGAACCACGAGGCTTTCTGCGTGACGAGGCCTATTCTGTGTTGTGACATTCATTGCGAACCACGAGGCTTTCTGCGTGACGAGGCCCATTCTGTGTTGTGACGTTCGTACTGAACCACGAGACCATCGGCGTGACAAGGCCCATTCTGCATCCCTGTCTGCATACAATCGCTGTTCGTTGGAGGAATAAAGTTCTTCACGGAGGCTTTTGCTTTTCGGGATATTTTCGGAGCTTCTTGTGGGAAAATAGCTGAAGGTTTCTGTCTGAATAGGAGTCCTTCTTACCCTCATAATGTCGGCTGTTATGTAATTTCGTGTCAAATGTTTGTTAAAAGTAAACTTTTTCTTGATTTTGTATATTTAGATTGTGAAGATTTTAAAACAATAGGGTGTCATTTTTTTCGAACATGATAAAGGTCCCAAATCCAATATGGCCGCCTGCAATGAAAATAGACACTCAGTATGGAATAATTGGCATTAAACATTAGTTGTCGTTGCTGGTGTGAATTCAGTTATGTTGATACCATATTTATGATGACAGATACCTAAACAAATTATATTATGGATAACAACTACTATATGACGGCCATTTTGGATTTCAAAATGGCAGCCGTGAAGTATACAGGTGAAGGAGCAGCGCTCCTGCTTGAGATGGACGAAGTGACGGACAAGACACAAACTCGTCCGAGAAGATGTTTATTGTATAATCATCTCGGGAACTCTAAAAACCCGTTTATCGGGTTCGCATATATATATTCAAACCAAAAAGCATACATCAGAACCAAAGCCCCGCCTCTCAGACGAGGCACGCTTTGGTGGTCATGTGACCGACAGGTGCAAAGGATTATAACCTCGGCGCCGCGGTTTGGACGCCGGTTACGTCACCGGCTTGGGCCAGGAGATTCTGTTGCTGGTCTCGAGCTTTGGGGGACCCATGGGTCACCACACACGCCCCCCCAGAATCGACTTGGTCCAGGAAGGTCAACCTGAGGGGGGTCCGGATGACCCAACCGAAACGACCCCTGGCTGGTTGCGGGAGGGGGGGGGGTCCGGTGTGGTGGCGGGTGGCCGGACGGGGGGGTGCAGTGGACGGGGGGCGGCCGCGCCCCGGTGGGAGAGCCAGCCGTGGCGGCTGGCCGACGTCCATGTGGGCCGGCTTGAGGAGGTGCACTGAAATCCGGTCCGCCCGGCCGCCGATGCTGACGACGAAGGACTTGTTTTCCTGTCGTAGGACCTGGAATGGTCCGTCGTATGATGGCCAGAGTTGCCCCCGGTGCGCGTCGTGGCGCACAAAGATGTACTCCGCCGTGCGGAGTGCTGGGAGGACGTAGGATTGGGGGTCGCCGTGGTGGGACGTGGGCACCGGGGCGAAACGTTGGGCGGCCTCCTAGAAGTCCATGCGCTGGGGCGCGGCGGACCAGGGGCTGGTGGCGTCGGGCACGAACTCGCCCGGGACGCGGAGGGCCTGGCCGTACACCAGCTCGGCGGTGGACGCCTGGAGGTCCTCCTTTGGAGCCGTGCGGAGGCCCAAAAGGACCCACGGGAGCCGGTTGGCCCAGCCGTCATCCTGGAGGCCGGCTATGAGTGCGGCCTTCATGGAGCGGTGGAACCGCTCGCACAACCCGTTGGCCTGGGGGTGGTAGGCCGTGGTGCGGTGCAGGGTAACGCCCAACGTGCGGGCGACCGCACCCCACAGTTCGGACGTGAACTGTGGGCCGCAGTCTGATGAGATGTCTGCCGGTGCGCCGACACACGTGACCCAGGTGGCGATGAAAGCCTGGGCCACGTCCGCGGTGGTGGTGGAGGCGAGGGGCACGGCCTCCGGCTACCTGGTGGTCCTGTCCACCATGGTAAGCAGGTGGGTGAACCCCTGCGATGGGGGCAGGGGACCCACCAGGTCCACGTGGACGTGGTCAAAACGTCGCTCGGGCACGGTGAAAGGAGCCAGCGGAACCTGTGTGTGACGGTGGACCTTGGCCCGCTGGCAGGGTGTGCAGGCGTTGGCCCAGTCGCGGACGTCCCGTCGCAACCCGTGCCAGATGAAACGTGCCGACACCAGCCTCTGGGACGCCTTCCGGCCCGGGTGTGAGAGGCCGTGGAGCGAAGCAAAAATGCGACGCCGCCAGGTGACCGGCACCACGGGGCGAGGTCGGCCTTGGGAGACGTCACAAAGCAGGACCGTGGCCGCGAAGGGGACGTCAGCCAAGCGGAGGCCGTGTCCGCCACCCGGAGCGCCTGCACCGTGCCGTCGGTGGCCTGGTCCGTCGCCATCAGGGCGAAATCGACGCCGAAGTGAATGTGTTGGCGCCGGCTCGAGAAAGGCAGTCGGCCACGGCATTGTCCTTTCCGGCGACGTGCCAGATGTCCGTGGTGTATTCCGACACGGCAGAGAGGTGGCGCTGCTGGCGGGCCGACCATGGCTCCGTGACCTTGGCCATGGCGAAAATCAATGGCTTGTGGTCGACAAAGGCCGTGAACGGGCGGCCCTCCAGGAGCTGGCGAAAATGGCGGACGGCCAGGTACAGCCCGAGGAGCTCGCGGTCGAAAGTGCTGTACTTCAACTCGTTGGGCAGGAGTTGCCGGCTGAAGAACACGAGCGGCTGCCAGGCCCCGTTTACCCATTGCTCATGAACCGCGCCCACGGCGTAGTCGGAGGCGTCCGTGGTGAGGGCGATGGGAGCATGGGGTACCGGGTGGGCCAGCAGCGTGGCGTTGGCGAGGGCCCGTTTCACGCCGGTGAAAGCAGTGTCCATGTCCGTGGACCAGACGACGTCGCGCTTCGCCGGCTGGCCGCGGAGGGCGGTGTACAAGGGCCGCATGAGTTGCGCAGCTCCGGGCACGAAGCGGTGGTAAAAGCTCAACATCCCGAGGAACTCCTGGAGCGCCTTGGCGGAGCGGGGGCGCGGGAAAGCGGCGATGGCCTCGACTTTGGCCGGTAGCGGTACGGCGCCGTTCCGGGTGATGTGGTGGCCCAAAAAGTCGATCGTCGCCGCACCAAAGTGACATTTGGCCGGGTTGACGATCAAGCCGTGCTCGGTGAGGCGGCCGAACAGCGTCCGGAGGTGGAGGAGGTGCTCGGCTCTGGACGTGCTGGCGACGAGGATGTCGTCCAGGTAGGTAAAGAGGCATGGCAAGTCGCGCAGCACGCCGTCCATCAGGCGCTGGAACTCCTGTGCCGCGTTTTTGAGGCCGAAGGGCACCCGGAGGAATTCGAAGAGGCCGAAAGGTGTAATAACGGCCATCTTCGGGATGTCGGCCGGGCGGACGGGCACCTGGTGGTACCCCCGAATCAGGTCCACTTTTGAAAAAATGGTCCGCCCCGCCAACCGGGCGGAAAAATCCTGGATGTGCGGGACGGGGTACCTGTCGGGGGTAGTGGCGTCGTTGAGGCGGCGGTAGTTGCCGCATGGCCACCATCCGCCCCCCGGCTTCGGGACGATGTGCAGCGGCGAGGCCCAGGCGCTGTCGGAGCGCCGCACAATGCCGAGGCGCTCCAGCGTGGCGAACTCGGCCTTGGCGACGGCGAGTTTGGCTGGGTCGAGACGGCGAGCTCGGGCGTACACCGGCGGGCCCGTAGTGGGAATGTGATGCTCGATGCCGTGACGCACCGCGACGGCCGAAAACGTCGGTCGCGTGAGGGCCGGGAACTCCGCGAGGAGACGCGCGAAGTCGTCTGCCAACGGGAGGACGCAGGAAAGCTCGGTGGGCGCGGAACGGCTCAAGGCACACGCCAGCAAGCTGAAAGTTTCGGCGTTGACGAGACGCCGACGTTTAACGTCGACCAGCAGCCCATGGGCGCAAAGGAAATCGGCCCCGAGCAAAGCCATGTGGACGTCCACCGTCACGAACTCCCAGCGAAAGAGCTGGCTGCCGAAGCGGAGGGCGACGGTGCGTGGGCCGAAGGTGCGGATGGTGGAGCCGTTGGCCGCGATTAAGGAGGGGCCGCAAATGGCGGCCCGCCTGTCCTCTGCCGAAGCGGGAATGACGCTCAGCTGAGCGCCGGTGTCGCAGAGAAAACGCCGCCCCAACGCTTGGTCCGCGATGAATAGCAGGTGTCCGGAACGGCCGGCGCTCATGGCTGGTAGTGAGCGCCGGCCGGACCGTTTCCCGACTTGCCGAACGTGCATGGGGGTCGACATGATCGGGCCTGCCGCCCGAACCTGGCGTGGAAATAACACCAGGCCGGTCTGGCGGGGGCTCCGGTCGACGCGTCGGGACTGGGTGACGCGGCGTCGCCGCTGCCAGTCGCGCCGGCCCGGCGGCCTCCGGGAAGGAAGCTGCATCGCGGGCGTCAGGCGGGTGGGCGGGAAACCGCGCCACGGGCGCCGACTAGGCGGCGGGCGGGCTCCCGGCAGCCACCTCGACGAGCTGGCTCGCCGCTCCGATGAGCTGGCTTGCCGAATCGATCTTGTCGGCCTCCATGGCGAGGTCGCGGGGGTTCGTGATGGTCGTGCTTGCCAGGGCGACCCGGACCTGGGCCAGGAGCTGGCGGAGAAAAAGCTCTTGGAAAAGGAAATCCGAGGGATGCTCGCCGAGCAACGCGAGCATGTAGTCCATACGTTCGGACGGGCGCGTATCGCCGAGCTCAGGAAGGTCGAGCAGGCGGCGTGCGCGTTCAGCCGGGGAGAGGGCGAAAGCGCCCAGAAGAAGTGCCTTGATGGCGTCGTACTTGCCGTCAGCGGGCGGGCTCTGGAGGAGGCTCAGGCAGCGGGCGGCGGTCACGGAGCCGAGCGCGGCGACCACGTAATGGTATTTCATTGTGTCCTCCGTAATGCCACGCAGGGCAAGCTGGGAGTCCGCCTGAGTGAACCAGACGGCGGCATGTGCTTCCCAGAAAGTGGGCAGTTTGAGGGACACTGCCGTGTCCATCGCGTGTCGTAAACTCGGGGTCACCAGTGAAGGAGCAGCGCTCCTGCTTGAGACAGACGAAGTGACGGACAAGACACAAACTCGTCCGAGAAGATGTTTATTGTATAATCATCTCGGGAACTCTAAAAACCCGTTTATCGGGTTCGCATATATAAATCCAAACCAAAAAGCATACATCAGAACCAAAGCCCCGCCTCTCAGGCGAGGCACGCTTTGGTGGTCATGTGACCGACAGGTGCAAAGGATTATAACCTCTGCGCCGCGGCTTGGCCGCCGGTTACGTCACCGGCTTGGGCCAGGAGATTCTGTTGCTGGTCTCGAGCTTTGGGGCACCCATGGGTCGCTACACAGGTAGCATTTCGATGGTATGTCAAAGCAAATACATGCACATGCATAATCGTACATTTGGAGAGGAAAATGCGAACAATTCGCATGATTTCTTCACAATAAACATTTCAAATGAACAAGCATTGTAGCAAAACAGAATATAGTGCACATCCCTGTTTAGAAGGTCTGTGTTGAATATATCCCATTCTTACCAGCATAGGCTTACTGTGGGGAAGAAGACGACAGCCTCTCCGCGGTCTTCCCTACAAGTAACAAGAATTGTGAAACTAATGTCGCCACACAATCATCGAGCTGGCAGCCCAAGGTACAAGCCAAGGTCAAGACCAAGACCAAGGCACAGAACGTCCTTTTCAGGACGGGCGGCCATTCCGACCGTCGAAAACCAAGGCCTGTCAGTGCTCCAATTCAATGTCGAGGGCCTCACCACCGCCAAGCTCGAAGTCATACGACACCTTGCCGACTTCAACAAGGCAGCAGTCGTTCTGCTACAAGAGACACACTGTGCAGCTGACGACAACCTCAAGCTGCCTGGGTTCCTTCTCGCTGGGCCCATCCACAGTAAACAGCACGGAATGGCAACCTTCATCAGGACTGACCTAAGCTGGACAGCCATTAGCCAATCTCCACCAGGCTCCAACATCGAGTGGCTGGTCACCAAAATCCAGGAAACATCGGTCGTCAACGTATATAAGCCTCCTCCATCAGCGCTGATGGCGTCATCACTCCAGTCCGTTACTGCAGCCGCCATCTATGCAGGTGACTTCAACTGTCAACACACAGACTGGGGTTACAACTACACAACACCAGACGGAATGATGCTGAGCGACTGGGCCTCCAACACTGATGCACTGCTGCTGTTTGACCCAAAAGAGCCTCCAAGCTTCGTCTCTGCCCGCTGGAACACCTACACCAATCCGGACCTGGCCTTCGCCGTGTGCCGCACCAACGACCCGAAGCCTGAGAGATGCATCATTGACAGGTTCCCCCGCTCACACCACCGACCGTCCATCATCAAAGTGCCATCACTGGTGCAGTCGGTACTGGGCAGACCTGTCAAGAGATGGAACTTCCAGAAGGCTAACTGGCAGTCGTTTGCTGCAGAGACAGAAAGAAGAACAGCCGGTCTCCCGAACCCAGAAGATGCTGATGTGGACGCTGCATACGCAGCCTATTGTAAGGTTCTCCTAGGTGCAGCAAAGAAAAACATCGCAAGTGGCTTTCATAAGAACTACATCCCGGGTTGGGACGAGGAGTGCAGCCATCGCCTGCACGACCATCAGCAGGCTAGCACCAGGGAAGAAGTGGACGCGACTGCAACAGCACTACTCCAGAAGCTGGACGCCACCCATAGGACCAGATGGACTGAAATAGTTGAGTCGATCGATTTTACCCACTCTAGTCGCAAGGCGTGGCAGACCATCAACCAACTGACAGGCAGAAATACAATGCCATTCAGGTGCCCGGTGACAGCAGACACCATTGCGTCCCAGCTCCTGAAGAACGGTCGCTTCCCGGATGCAGACAAAAACGTTGCCCGCCTGATGTTGCGTGAGGTGTCTTCTCTCTCCAGGGCGGCCAGCGTGGATGCCAATTTCTCTGGAGACTTCACAGCAGCCGAACTCAGCACGGCCATGAGAAAACTCAAGCCGGGTAAGTCACCAGGCCGTGACAACATCCATCCGGAGTTCGTCATCCACCAGAGCACAACAACATCTGGTTGGCTGTGTTCGTTCTTCTCGTCGTACCTCCGGAGGTCCAAGCTCCCGAAGACCTGGCACCACGCTTCTGTCATAGCCCTGCCGAAGCCGAACAAACCTGCGGAAGATCCCAAGTCCTACAGACCGATCTCGTTGCTCTGCATCCCATTTAAGATTCTGGAGAGGATGATCCACAGCCGCATCGACCCAGTGGTGAACCCACAGCTCCCGCGGGAACAAGACGGTTTCCGTCGTGGCAGGTCAACAGTGGACCAGGTAACATTACTCACACAAGATATTGAAGACAGCTTCCAGGACAATGAGAAAGCTGGCGTAGTGTTCCTGGACCTGACAGCTGCATACGACACCGTTTGGCACCGTGGACTCCACCTGAAGTTGCTGAAGACAATCCCAGACCGGCATATGGTGAACTTCATCATGGAGATGCTGTCAAACCGCAGCTTCGTCCTACAGACCAGCGACGGCCAGCACAGCAGGCTCAGCAGACTGGGGAATGGTGTCCCGCAGGGTTCTGTTCTCTCGCCGATGCTGTTTAACATCTTCATCTACGACCTGCCGGATACAACATCCAGAAAGTACGGTTACGCAGACGACCTGGCCATCATGCTGCGACGACCAACATGGAAGGCGATGGAAAACGGTATCAACCAAGACATGGGCACCTTGGTAGCCTACCTCCGGAGGTGGCGTTTGCAGCTCAGCATTGGTAAGACAGTGTCAGTGGCATACCATCTTAACAACAGAGAAGCAAAAAGGGAACTGGACGTGTTTGTTGACAACAAACGCCTGGAGTTCCAGCAGGCCCCAAAGTACCTCGGTGTACGCCTAGATCGGATACTGTCCTTCGAGCAACACCGAGAAGAAGTTAAGGCCAAGGTGACATCAAGGGTCTCGCTTATCCGACGTCTCGCTGTTACGACCTGGGGAGCCTCTGCCAAGACCCTACGAATATCCACGCAAGCCCTGGTCTTCTCTGCAGCCGAATACTGTGCCCCAGCCTGGAGCAGAAGCCCACACGTGAGAAAGGTTGATGTTGCCATTAACATCGGCCTCTGCATTGTAGCTGGTTGCTTGAAGCCCACCCCGGCATTCCACCTGCCAGTCCTAGCGGGAATCGCCCCGGCCGGCCTCCGACAGGAGGCTGCTACCCTCGACCTGGCAAGGAATGTCCAGAAACACGACTGGCACATCCTGCACAACACCCCAACGATAGTGGCGCCTCCAAGCAGACTCAAGTCCCGCCATCCCTACAACAACACGGCACAAGAGATGCTCAGTTCTATCCCTGAGGACCTGTCTAGAAGCGCATGGCTGGCGGCATCTTGGAAGCAGGTGTGGGAAACGGCCGGGCCCACCCGCATCCACCGCTACATCTGGGACCCAAGAGGTGGCGTCGTAGGAGAAGTCCGACCACGCCTGCAATGGACCTTGCTGAACCGTCTACGTACGGGGGTCGGCCGCTTCAAATCATCGCTGAAGATGTGGGGCCTGGCAGACAGCGCCACGTGCGAGTGCGGCGAGCCTGAGCAGACTGCCGAACACATAATTACCACCTGCCCCCTATACAGACCACCTTCAGAAGCCGGCCTCTTTGACGTAGGACCAGAGACGAGGGCATGGCTGCACGACACTGAGCTGGCCATCTGATGATACACGAAAGAAGAAGAAGGCTTACTGTAAGATCAGGCCAATCACAAGATTTTCTGCACTGAAGGTTGCATCTCACACTCACCAGCCACCACGAATGGGATGACCTACCACAGTTGTATTAATGAGGAAAGAATATTAGGGTGGCACATCTAGACCTTATAAACAGACACTAACCGTATATTTTGTGTTCATGTATATTGTACATATATATATATATATATATATCACTGTTCATTACTGTCTCATATGCTAACACCATCTTTAACCTCCATCATCATCATCCAAATTGGCCTACTCATCATCATCTCTTACTCATTGTTCATCTCTGGCTTTGCTGCTGCAACTATAACCGAAGCAGCCACATAACTCTGTGCATGGAATGTTATTATTCCGACAACTGCATTTCCCCTTGTAGCCAGATTTGCACCCACACTTCACCAAGTTCATTATTGCATCGGGTGCTGGTTGATTCAAACATCGAACTGGAGTAAAACGGCATGTAGCTTCATCGAAGTTCCAACCGCACTCAGTTGGAGACGGGAGCCATGGGTGACTTTCGTCAGCTGTTCTCCAAATCATTGCTGTGTTATGAGCTCGCGCAATATGTGATGTTAACGAGCCAGTAGTTGAAGGAAGACTTTCTCCCTCAGCCGCACGGTTTGAGTATAAAAACCAACGAAGCTCATTTACTTTGGTGTACACGTTGTTCCTGTATAGCTTGCAGAGAAGTTGTTCCAAGTGGGAGCATATTTATGGAGATGGATCGTCTTTCACTAGTGACGCCAATGCTTCCAGGATCTCATCATCACAAGACATAAACACCTTGAAGCTCCAGTCCTTGGTTCTGCCAGCAAATCTGCCAGATGTATCAGACCCTGTAAAAGCGTGGAAACCTAATATTGCTGATGCACGTTTTGGTCCGAACTTTGGGTAAATAGGTTGCACTGCGATATATCTCTTCAGCTTGCCCTTCCCTGTGAGAAAGCTGGTAGCAACTGGTAGGATTGGATACATTTGAACCATCAGTAAGAAGACAGCTTTGTCCTCTTTTTCCTCATTTGTTCTTTGAGGGATGTATTGATATACAGACTTGGCATTTAACATGGAATAATTTTTTTTTTTCACTTGGGTTTACTTTCTTAACTCAGTATATCAATCGAGTGAGTTTCTTTTACACTTTGGTGATTTATTTGTTAAAAGAACCATGTCACTGATTGTGTCGCAGCAAGAAGTCAACAACAGGATTATATCACAGGTGGCGTGGCAAAATGTACGGACAGGTGCATTTGATGATTGGCTTCACAGTCGGGTATACAAGGGTTGTTGCGTTCTGTATTAGTGGAAAACAACTGCTGCACATCTCCAACGGTTATTGCCGCTTCCTCTGGAGATGGTCCGTCAACTCGACAATGCTGTTTGTCATGGAGTGGTGGCTTTACGAAATTACGGCATGAAACGGCATGCTATTGCTCGGCAGTATGGCATCACTCAAGGTCAGGTGTCAAAGATCCTGAAACGAAATGCTCAGAGGGGTGTCCCTACTCCAATACCGAGGGCAGGACGTTCCTGCAGAACCACAAGGAGGGATGATCGCCAGCTGCACCGGTTAGTCCGCAATGGCCGTACCAAGTCAGCTAATCGGCTTGGGGCTGAGTGGCAGCAACTGGCAAATGTGCCTGTATCCAGAAGGCTATTCAACCAACGACTGGTTCAAGCAGGCTATCGTGCCAGGCGTCCCCTGGGAAAGCCACGCCTGATCAGACAACACCGCCAGCGCCGATTGCAGTGGGCCAGAGAGCACCGTCAAATGGCAGCCAGGACACTGGAATCACGTGATCTTCAGTGACGAGTCTAGATTTCTGGCCTATCGTCAATATGGCCGCGTCCGGGTGCGCAGACAAGTGCATGAAGCCTCCAACAAAGATTGTATAGTGCCAAGAGTCCAAGCTGGAGGTGGTTGGGTGACCGTTTGGGCTGCTTTTCATGCAGGCCTGGTTGTTCTGACCTGGTTGACCTGGTTGGCTGACCTGGTTGTTCTGAATGGAAACCTGAAGCAGTTCAAGTACACGGCCATTCTGGAAGAAACATTGCTTCCATTTGCTCGTGCAGCCTTTCGAGGAAACTTAGTCTTCCAAGATGACAATGCACGGCCTCATCATGCTCGCATGATCCAACACTTTCTTGCTGACCGTGGAGTAGAGCATATGGAGTGGCCTGCCATGTCCCCGGATATGAATCCGATAGAGAACTTGTGGGCAGAATTAACATGTCAAATCGACCACTCGGACCAACAGCCGACCTCTGTGCGTGAATTGCAGCAGGCCGTTGTCACTGCATGGCAAGCGATTCCTGTCCAAACCTTGGCAAATCTCGTGAACAGCATGCCTCAACGTGTACGTGCTCTCCCGAATGCTCGTGGGGGTTACACGAAGTACTGAACTGTAATTTTACTGTCTGTAATCCCAGTCGTAATTTAACTTTTGTTTTTGTTAAAAGAAATTTTGGCTAATGTGCAAAATAAAGAGATACTTCTGCAAAACGTTCACCAAGCTCGGAACAAGTGTGTGTCTACCCTCAGGAGTGCCAGGAAGCACTATCTCTCCACACTGAAGAATGAACTCTCAAACCTGTCTCCTTCCTCCAAATCCTGGTGGCGTCTGGTCAAATCCGTTTCTGGTGTTTGTTCCCCCTCCACCCCCTCCCTTACCTCAAATGGCCACACAGTTGACATCGCACATGACAAAGTCGAATGCCTCAACTCTGTGTTTGCCTCAAAATCTTTAGTCCCAAACCCATCTCTCTCTGTTCCCACCTTTCCCAGTCGAACCCAACTGCTCCTGGACTCTGTGTCCATCTCTCCTGACAAGGTGGAGGAGTTTTTGTCGAACCTCGACTCTGATTCTGCAACTGGACCAGACGGCATCAGCCCACGGGTCCTAAAATCCTGCTCTGCCGCTCTATCTCACCCTCTCTCTGTTCTTTTCACCCTCTCTTTTGCTCAAGGTCATCTGCCAGCATGCTGGAAATCAGCAAACATTACCGCTTTACACAAAAAGGTGCAAAAACAGATCCTTGCAACTACAGACCAATCAGCCTGCTCCCAATTATCAGCAAAGTCATGGAATCCATCATTGCCTCGGATATAAAATCTTTCCTCTTCTCCAATGGCTTGGTCTCTGATCATCAATTTGGTTTCAGACCAGGTCACTCTACTCTGGACATGATGCTTCTGCTGTCTCAACAATGGATGGAGGTCCTCAATGCCAAACAGGAAATCAGAGCTGTCTCCCTTGACATATCACGTGCCTTCGATACGGTCTGACACCCAGCTCTGCTCACCAAACTCTCCTCCTATGGTATCCATGGAAATCTCCATGCATGGCTTGCGGACTTCCTCTCTGGTCGTAGTCAACGTGTGGCCCTGAATGGATTTCTCTCATCTCCCCTTCCTGTTCAGGCTGGAGTTCCCCAAGGCAGTGTTCTGGGCCCTGTGCTTTTTCTGGTCTTTATCAATGATCTCTCCGACTCTCTGGAAAATCCTCTCTATCTCTTTGCTGATGACGCCACTCTCTGCCGCTCCATTCCTCTTCCCTCAGATCGGCAGTCTGCAGCCTCCTCACTCTCTGAAGACTTGGACAAAATCACAGACTGGTCAAACAGGTGGAACATGTCTTTCAATTCTGACAAATCTCACACTCTTACTATGTCTCGCCGAAAAGACCGACTGGACAACCCTCCCATCCACTTTCTGAATAATCCTCTCCAAGAAGTTCTGTCACTCAAGCTTTTGGGTCTCACGATCTGCCATGATCTTTCCTGGGAAAACTACATTTCAAATCTGGCCTCCAAAGCCAGTCGCCGACTGGGCATCCACCGTCGGGCGAAGTCCTTCCTTGGCACACCTGAGCTCCTCACCACATACAAGGCTTTCATCCGCAGCTCAATGCAATACTGCTCTCCCCTCTGGGCTGGTGCTCCTGCCTCACACCTAGCTCGTCTTCACGCTGTTGAAACCAAAGGGTTCAGAATCATTGGAATCTCCCACGATGAAGCTAACTCCAAGGGCCTTTCACTCACTCACCGCAGGCAGGTGGGTGGTCTTTCCGTCTTCTACCGACTCCTCTCTGGCCTTTCCCCCCCCAGCTCTCTCTGGGCTCTGTCCCCCAAATATTCCTCCAGGTCGCACAAGATCTGCCTGCAACCCTCTTATGGTTAAACTGCCAAAATCAAGACTCTCTGCTCACTTTCACTCCTTCATTCCTCTTTTCTCCCATCTCTGGAACAAACTGCCTCACTCTCTTCAATCCCACTCCACCCTCCAGGTCTTTAAAACAGCTGTTCACCACCATCTCTTATGTTGGTGGTTGGTCCCCCATCCAAAATCTTGATCTTTTCTACCCCCGCTAATTTCACCCCAAATCCACTTTTTTGAAATACCAACTTCTGTCCTGGAAGTCCTTGGTGTCCTTGTGTTTTAAACCTCTCCCACACCCCCCCCCCCCCTTCACATGCCTCCCCCCCAAAGCCCTCTCCCTCCCACAGATCTCTCGATGTCTCCATGTCTCTCGGTCCCTGCTCTCAAATGTTATGTTTGTGTGCTTCCCCTTCTCTCCCCATCTTGTCTTCCACTCCCTCTTTTTATATATTTTGTTTGTCTGGTTGATTTGTTTGTGAAATAAATGTTAGCTCTTTCATGAGCCTCGATTCAGTACACCAAAAAAAAAAAAAAACCTTTTTCAAATTTCTAAAATCCTCAATTTTCATCCGATTGACTTGAAAATTGAATGGGATTTACATATCAGCAAACGGAATTCAACCACCAACTATTTTTTGATCAACATAGGTCAAACTGTCAACACAGGCCAAAGGTCAACAACTTTTTTCAAATCTCTAAAATCCTCAATTTTCATCTGATTGACTTGAAATCTGAATAGGATTTTCATATCCGCCAACTGAAACCAACCACCAACTATTTTTTTGATCAACATAGGCCAAAAGGTTAACATCGACCAAAATGTCAACATCCGCCAAAATGTCAACATCGGTCAAATTTGTAAAACTAGCAACGGTACCCACCCTATGGGTGGGGGCTTCAAATGTGAGGCCCAAATGAAAAGGTAAATTCTTACTGTAATTCACCAAATGTCCGTCCGTCTGTGTGACAGTTCCACGTCTGTCTGTCGTCTGTCTAAATGTCCGTCCGTCGTCTGTCGGTCCGTTCGAAGGTACCGTAAAAACTGCTGAACCGATCGCAACGATATTTTGGGTGGATAATGCTGGAATCTCCAGGAGTAAAATAGGCTATTTAGTTTTCCCAATTTCAGCAATTTCAGTCAATTTTCAACCGATTAACTTAATTTGAAGAAGATTTGCATATCGATCACATAATTCAACCACTAACTATTTGTGAATGCAAAAGGATGCTTTTCCGAGCTCGATTCTACTTTATTCTCTTTTACCAAGTGTCGCTCTTTGAGTGATTTTTCATTTGTCGGTCTGTTTGTTTGTTTACTTCCGACACCGAACGTGGATTCTTCACCATTGAGAGATCGGGTGAAAACAGATATCTTACTATAATTCACCAAATGTCTGTCTGTCTGTCTGTCCGTTCGAGGGTACCGTAAAAACTGCTGAAACGATCGCAAAGATATTTTGGGTGTGTAGTCCTGGGATCCACAGGAGTAAAATAGGCTATTTAGTTTTCCCAATTTGAGCTTTAGTCTCCAGCATTCTCAGGTTTGGACTCCCGCATAACATTGACGTTTGCATGACGTTCATTGCGACGTCTTCTGACGTCGAGCAACGGTACCCGCCCTATGGGCGGGGCTTCAATTGGGAGGCCCAAATGAAAAGGCTAAATATCGGAATTGAAGACTTTTTCTATTTTTTTTAATGATTTTTATAAACATCCGCCATGCGAAAACGTAACGCGGGAGCAAGGATCAGCAGGATGTGGCAGTGTTGGAGTCCACGTTTGCACTGATCGCTGCACCGTGTGCCGCACAATGGCTGCACCGATCGCTGCACCGTGTGCCACACAAACGACTGCACCGATCGCTGCACCATGTGCCACTCAAAGGACTGCACCGATCGCTGCACCATGTGCCGCACAAACGACTGCACCGATCGCTGCACCGTGTGCCACACAAACGACTGCACCGATCGCTGCACCGTGTGACGCACAAACGACTGCACCGATCGTTGCACCATGTGCCGCACAAACGACTGCACCGATCGCTGCACCATGTGCCGCACAAACGACTGCACCGATCGCTGCACCATGTGCCGCACAAACGACTGCACCGATCGCTGCACGGCTGCATCAATCGGATGTGGCGTGAAGGAGGATCTGCACTTCGGCATGAAGGAGGATCAGATCTAACAGATCGCTTTCTCCATCGATCTTGCCAAGGCCGTAACACCTTTCGGCTCAAAATCCTTTTCACTGTTCATTTGGTACAGTTACACGTATCGGGAATCTGGTACACGTATCGGGAGTACATACGACATAGCGAATGTGAACACTATTATCGATCACGATTCACGATCACGATCATCACGATCATCGTGTATCGATTACTATTTGAAACACGATGGAATAATATTTACCGATATGAACAGTGATGTGGCTTGTATTGAAATTCTCAAGATACTGTTCAGATTTTGATGATTCGCGTGTGATTTGATTCAACGAATGTTTATATGAATCGTTTAAAATAAAAAAGCCTTCAATTTCTGATATTTTCCCATCGCCATGTCCAGATTCGCCACGGACCCACGATCGATGTTTCTCTACGTGAACGAACCCGTTTGTTTGCGAACAGGAATGTTTTTCATGGAAGTCCTTCACGAACTTGCTGTCCATGTCTGACGTGCGACTAAAGATGCGACAGGAATGTGGAATTTATTGATTTCATGCTTTCGCATTCACCGTATCTGCATCGCCTGTTTGCTTCTGGCCTCCCACCTGTGCGTAGCACAGGTATTTCTCTAGTATAACATGATGTCAAAAGAAGTTATGGACGAGTTATGAATAAACTTGGTGGACGTGTTGGTTCGGTGACAAGAACAATAGATTTTGGTTCATGTCCGAATCCAGATCCGGCCTATCAGTGGATACAAAACGTAAACTGTTCACCTGGTGGAGGTATGCCCTCCACCGAGTGCCTTGCTTTTCGCTGCAACCGTTGGTCTGATTGACAGGAAGTTTTCAGCACAGGTGCGCCCCTTTTTATAGAATTATGATGTGAAAGGGAAGAGACAATTATGTTGCAAATACAGTAAATTATGTTGTGGTTTTTACTTTAACAACGTTATTGTTGATGTACTGTACGATAGAGGCTTGCTTGACGACAATGCACCACGTGGTAACAACGGAGATGTGACGTCACAATAATCAGGTTTGGTTCAACAAAAATCTGGTAACCTAGCAATAATCCCACGTGATGTGTGACGTCACAATAATCGGCTTTAATGCAACAAACAGCTGGTTACGTTACTAGTTCTTTGAACGTGAGCAGGTATCGGACGGTTTTCCTGAAGCACCTGTTATTTTTCGATTACGAAAGAGAATGCAACGAAGGTAACGTGCCTTACACGGTTTTGTTTCTCAACATCAAGTGAATTTAATCTTTTAATGTCGAGTTTAACCATAACTCAGGTGGGAGAGGTGTAAAACACATGGACACTGCCAGAACTTCCAGGAAAGAAGTCGGTATTTCAAAAAAGTGGACCTGGGGTGAATTAACGGGGGTAGAAAAGATCACGGTTTTGGATGGGGGAAGATAAGAGATGGGGGTGAACAGGTGTTTTAAAGACCTGGAGGGAGGAGTGGGATTGAAGAGAGTGAGGGAGTTAGAACAAGTCAGACGAAACATGGTGGACAGGTTGGTGCTGTGAAGGACGAATTGATTATATTTTGGTTCAGGTCCGAATCCAGATCCGACCAATCAGTGGATAGAAACCATAAACTGTTCACCTGTGGAGGTATGCGCTCTACCGAGTGCCGCTCTAGTTTTATTTTACCTGGTTTTATGTGTCATTGTGGTGTCTGAAGGAAAGAAAAGATTTGTTGAAATGGAGAATGTGTTCATGTTTTCCGGTTTAGCACACCTGTATTAAGGTGTGGATGAAAGAAAACTGTTCTTTTTCAGGGAATCAAAGATGCTTCCATCATCATCAATCAAAGACGTTGATCTGAACTCCTCACCTACACACGATTCACCAAAGAAGGAGAAAAACACCCTGTGGAAGCGTGTGAAGTAAATAATTTCATTCACCCCCATCTGCACTTTTGAAAACTTGATTTTGGATATATCTACCTCAGGGAATGTACAATAAATTGACTTTTCAATCTTTTTCAACTTAGACACATGTTCGGAAGAGACAACAACAAGGAGCGTTGTGCAGACGTTTCACATTCCATGTGAGTAAGAGAATCACCTTTCAGGACGTCATGACATTCATTGTGCTCGCAATAGAAATGGTATTTCTTTGAGGAAACTAATGTGAATCTTGTCGTGTTTCGATCACATTTTGATCCATAATTATTTTCTATATTATCGATTGGAGGTTTCACGGCTGTGGGATTTCTATGACGTGCCTCCATCGAGTTGTTTACCTGGGGTGGGAATCTTGATCCAGATATAAAGGGTCATGCGGGTGTTTTGTATGAAGAGCGAGTTTATCATATGGATAATATATATATACATCAGGAATACATCAGGAAGAAGATAATTGTTCTTTGGTCATTTATTGTTACATATCTTTTCTACCTGTCCCAGCTTGTATAATAATCATAAAAGTAGGACCGTGGGTCCTGAAGCTCACCTGGATCACGAGCTACAATCACTCAAACCCCCCACAGACCCTCTCAGACAATGATGTTTTTAATGTCGTGAACAAACTTTCGTACATCGTTGAAGGTTGTGATCAAGTTTCATTGAAATCGTGTGTGTCGTTTCAGAGAAAAGAGCAAATACCGATTTGGGTGGGTCAAAAATCCCCCTTGGACCCCACAATGAGCGCAGATTTTGATGTAGTCAATTCACCTTCGTTAGGTATCAGATATGAATCTTGTGGCCAGGTTTCATTCACATTGTGTGTGTAGTTTTGCAGAAGGGACAAATATCTATTTGGGGGGGGGGGAGGTAGGTCAAACCCCCCCCCCCCCCCTCTTCAGACTCCCTTAATGAGCGCAGATTTTGATGTGGTCAATTCACCTTCGTTAGGTATCCGATATGAATCTTGTGGCCAGGTTTCATTCACATTGTGTGTGTAGTTTTGCAGAAGAGACAAATACCTATTTTGGGGGGGGGGGGGGGGGAGGGAGGTCAAAACACCCCTCCCCCCCCCCTTAAGACTCCCTTCATGAGCGCAGATTTTTATGTGGTCATACACCTTCGTTGGGCATCAGATATGAATCTCATGACCAAGTTCCATCGAAATCGTGTGTTTGTTTCAAGTGATAATCACTGAAGTGTTTACGGACTCATTCACTCACTCACTCACTGACTGGCCGACTTACCTGCGGACCAGACTAAATTCCAGGTGAGCTAATAATACACTTGCTTGTCCGTCCGTCCGTGTGTACCATTGCGTTACACCCATTGCTTGTTAATTACATTTTAAATCATAATTAATGGCTAGCCTGACTCCGCCCACAATGTCAACCTGAAAAATATCACATGGCCACCATGTTTGTGCTATGCTAAGTGAAAGTCATCTTCAGAGGTGTCATATTCACAATCGCCATGCTCTCTGTAAGTTTTTCCTTTTGTGCAAAATGAGCAAAGTGACCATTAAAAGGATCATCAAATATCCAAAGATTGGGGCTGATATGTTCCCCAAGCCATATGAAGATCACGGTCCGTATCAGCCTCAGCGAACCAGGCATGGCTCTGTCGTCTATACACCGCCCAAATAACTGGCATTCCCTCAAGCAGGGATTTTACCGTGGACCTTATGTGGGTCAATACTATTATTTCCGACTATTTTGTCTTAAAAAACTCGAACAAGGACCATAAAACCCAACTCCACGGGGTTTCCGCGTATCTCGCGGGATTATCAATTGGACAGGTGATTGTGGTGGCCCATGCCATGTAAGAGCTGTTTTTTGAACATGATTTATGTGAAATCCATGACAGCATGATAGAGGAAGGGAAAAGCGTTAAATATTCTGCTCTTTCGAGAAGGTTATGAAGAAATGTGTTATAATCGAAGTGTGGAATGCCCTTTTGCTTTTATGAGCGTGAGGAGGGGAGGACTGAGTTGTGGCCATGAAGGAGGAGGAGGTACAGGTACATCCCCGACATCGAAAGCGCATTCACTCGTCCACTCGACTCGACCAAATTACTTTTGTACATTTTACACCTTTTCCTGATCATGTTTTATATTCTGTGGCGTGTTGTGTCGGGGACATTGCAGCGTCAGTTGTGAAAAGAAAAGATTTGTTGAAATTGAGAATGTATTTATGTTATTTGGTATAACACACTTGCACCAACTTGTAGATGTTATTTTACCAGGAAAACAAACAAGAACAAGTCTCCTGGTTCTCAAGGCATGTGCGGGAACCCGTCACGTGGACGAAGTTATGAAAACGCGGGTTTCATGGAGGGTCCACCACACGATTCCCCACAGAGGAAGAAGAAAACCACGCCGTGGAAGCGTGTGAAGTAAATAATTTCATTCACCCCCATCTGCACTTTTGAAAACTTGATTTTGGATATATCTACCTCAGGGAATGAACAATAAATTGACTTTTCAATCTTTTTCAACTTAGGCGCATGTTCGGAGGAACTGGGAAGAAGAAGAAGCGACGTTACATGTTTACGTGTGGCGACCTTCCCCATATGTAAGTAAAAGAAGAATCCCTTTTCAGGATGTCACGACAAGATTTGTGGTAACGATATAATGGCATTCCTCAAAGGGAATGGAAGCTGATCTTGTCATATCTTATGTCATCTTCCATCTTCTTCAAAGTCAGCTTCCATCACCTTTGTCAGACAATCTTGCTGCTTATATTTGGAGCTTTCAAAAATCTCTTTTCCTTCCCTGCAAAGCTGTGTTTGGTGCTTTGGGATGAACCTCTGCTTAAAATAAATGAACTTAAACATTTTCTTCCTCAGATTTACTCGAACCCAGAAATTGTTTAAACTTTTTTAAATAAGAAAACGATGATTTCCAATACCGGATACCACCTTGTGGTGCTGGTTTCGATCACACATCCGGTTCGTTCTTCGGCTTCTGAAAGTTTGGATACACAACTTCCACTGCGCTTCCCTCATCCACGCATTCTTTAACTTTCAAACTCAGTGTACACAGACGTGGCGGATTCCTGAAAGTGAGGATTTGAATTTTCCATTTTGATGACACGTTGGGCTGTTTCCACTCCCTATTTTACCGCTTTTCCTCTTGAGTCTCAGCCATCATCATTTCATGGGAGCTGCTGCTTTGCATCATTGCTGGAAGCGTGGATGTGCCGCTGGTGCAATGTCCTCTGCTGGTCGGGGTAGGAATTTGTTCAGGGAGTCTGTGATAGCTCACCTACTTTTCTCAAAGGAGCAAACTGCCACCTGAAGGAGAGCACACACATTGATGAAGTGCCCTACCTGTGAAACACCAGGATGACAATTTATAGCTGGGTCGGGATTCAAACCCTGGCAAGACTGATGGGAGGCGAGTGTGGAAGATTGGGAAACCAAGGGGAAACAAAATTGTGGTTTTTGTGAACTTCAAACCCTCTTCACCACGTCACATTTCTTGTCTTCATTGCCAACTGTGTGTGAAGGTACTTAGAAGGGAGCAGTCCAGTCTTGTTTGCTCTCTCAATGCAGAAAATAAATAAAAAACTGATGCAGTCCAACCCACTGCATTTTTATTCTTACATTGTTTCTTTTTGTGACATTTTTTAACTTCAGCTTCACAAAATCTTTCTCATTTTTACAGGAATGATGTGTCTGAAATGTCAATACAACCGGTTGAGAAACAGCAGCGATCTGGTGAGTGTTGAAAATAAATATTTCCTTCTAATAAATTAGTTATCTCGGTTGCAAGTATTTTGCATGCATTTGGATGTTTAAGCACCTTTAGGAGGAGAGACATGGAAATGGTTGCTGTTACCTCCGCTACCGAAGGTAGATGGAGTCGGGAGAAGACAGAAAGACCACCAACCTGCCTGCGGTGAGACAGAGAAAGGCCCTCAGAATCAGCTTCATCATGGGAGATTCCAATGATGCTGAAAGCTTTGGTTTCAACAGCGTGAAACTGTGGTTTTGGCAGATGTGGTTTTGGCAGATGTGGTTTTGGCAGAAGTCCTTGATCAAAAGAGAAGGTGAAGAGAACAGAGACAGGGTGAGACAAAGCTTCCAGAGCTCTATATAGAGAAAGCAGAGCAGGATTTGAGGTCCCGTGGGCTGATGCCGCCTGGTCCAGTTGCAGAACCAGAGTCGAGGTTTGACAGAAACTTCTTCACCTTGTCAGGAGAGAAGGACACAGAGTCCAGGAGCAGCTGGTTTGGACTGGGTAAATGGATACAGAGAGCGATGGGTTTGACCAGACACCACCAGGATTTGGAGGAGGGAGACAGGTTTGAGAGTTCAGTCTTGAGAGTAGAGAGATATTGTTTCCTGGCTCTCCTGAGGGGAGACACACACTTTGTCTGAGCTTTGTTGAAGGAACAGAGATTGCCTTCCATTGGATTTGCCTTCCATGAGGAGAAGGCAAGTTGTTTCTGGGCAACTGGCTCACCACAAGTTTCAGTGTACCATGGACGGGAGGAAGGGGGCGACAACTGAAGACGAGACGGGATGAATCTGTGCATGAGAGAGAGCAAATTTCTTTGGAAGAATTCCCAGAATGAGTTGATGTCAGAGACAGTAGAGATGGGAGACCAGTCCAGATGTTTGATGGTTGCATGAAGAATCCATGTTCCATCCATGTTTGATAAAATCAAATTGGTGCTTCGCAGGTAGGGCTTTTGGTTACAGGTGTGCAGTCCTTAAAATGAACCTTTTGCTGGATTTCCCGTCTGATGGCATTATTTTGGAGACATTAGACATCCCTCGGTGTCTTTCATGAAGAGTTGGCAAATTATCACCGACACCCGAAACAAATTACAAATTCCTGTCTTTGCCAACTTCAATCATGTCAGGCCTAGCCAACTGGTTCCTGAAAGATTCGAGCCACTATTGCATGTGCTGAGCACTAGACCTCTTACTCAGGGACATTGTACATGAACAACTGGCTGGCAAAGAAGAAGAAGAAGATGATTAAATAATAAAAATGACGTCTAATTTCCACAATACACACACACACACACACACACACACACACACACACATACACACACACACGCGCACACACAAGCGCACACACACACACATACACACACACATACACACACACACACACATACACACACATACACACACACACACACACACACACACACGCACACGCACATATCTGAACATGTTGATATTCTCTCCATTGATGTTCCGTCACAATATCAGTATTGTGTTGACTTTTGCTTCATTTTTGAAGGTGATTTGGGTGATTCCTCCAAGCGGAAAACAAAGCCTGAGGAAGATCAGGATCTTGACCTGGTAAGCAAGATATTGGATCTCCTGCAGTGTTGTGCAAAAGCATGAGTCCACTTAAATGGATGCCAAACATTCTCCAATCACAAATGCAAACACTAATTTGTCATATTACATAAGATATGCAGGGGCGAATCCAGTTGGGTGGGGCACACCTGGGCGCCTCCCCCCACAAATACCTCACCTCCAATAAAAAGCGATCATTTTTTTTCACATGTGTTGAGGTGGGATCACCCGGTATTCCTCAAACCACAGCTGATGTTGACCATAGCGTTCAACATATGTGTTTAATACCTTCAACATTGTAACAGTTCAACATGTAACCGCAAAACCATAATTCTGATTGAAGGTCACTTCCACCATGTCAAATCATGTTCAATATGTCAGACATTGATTTGTTTTGATCATTATGTAACTTGTTTAATTGCATGCAGTGTCTGCTATTCATACATATTCATTCATTCATTCATTCATATTGCAACGTCTGCTATTCATTCAATTGGATTTTTTGATGAGACAAAAATTTAAATAAATGTTGAGGTTTTGAGGAAACGTTTTTTTCATTGGAGTACTTTTTTTTTAGAATACTTAGAGTACTTCATTACAGTACTTAGAAGCAAGCTTTGCGGGATATCCCATCATTCACACTGTAAACATAGCCGTTGCAGGATGTTCGACCATTCACACTGTAAACATTGCTTCATGGGAATATCCCACCAGCTGCTTAACACGTAATCCCCCACGAGTTACTGTACAGAATTAAAACATTCCACCACATGTATTAGTGCAATTAGCTGTCCCCATTTTCTCCATTGAAACATTTACCAGACAAGCGCAGATTTTCCTTGACAGTCACGGGATTTTCCTCGACATTCACTGGATTTTCCTTGACATTTACGGAATTTCCTCGACGTTCGTGGGATTTTCCTCGACATCTGTGGGATTTTCCGAGACATTCGTGGATTTTCCACGAACCAGGAACTGCCGGGAACCTATTCCCCCTTCTCCCATTGAAACAATGCCCCCACATTCGTGGTTCCAACATTTGTAGGAGAGAAGGAGGGGGGAGGGTGGGGAGAGGTGGGGGAGAGAGAGGAAGGTGTAGGAGGAGAGAGAGAGAGGGAGGGGGTGGGGGAGAGAGAGGGGAGGGAGAAAGGAGGAGGGGAGAGCGAAGATGTGACGATACTGTAATCAAAACTGAACCAATTCTCACCAAATTCGCTTTACCGGGGTCTTTATCGACCTCAGCGACGATGAAAACAGAAATCAAATCGGAGTTAAAATGAGTCTGTGAGGTCCTGAAGAACATTTGGAGCCATCACGATCACAATAATAAAAAGAGAGAATAATGCGGCTTCTGAATGTCTTACGTTAAGTCATTAAAGATTGTATGTTTGTCAAATTTCATCAGATTTTCATCAAATTTGTTGTTGTTGAGTATGCAACCGCTCCCGCGACCACCGAAAACGAAAACATAAATCAAATCAAATTTTAAAAAAACCCGTGAGGCCGTTCAAAGCATTGAAGGAAAAAGGACAATGATCATCATCATTTCCCATGTTAAATCCTTGAGGTATCATACTTCGGGCTAGTGGAGAAATTAACAGAAGGGCGGGTAAACGGCGGGAGTAACCATTTTCTTTGTGGTGGGATTGACTCTCTTACACTCCACCCATCCTCCCCTTCCTCCCTCCCCTCTCTCCCTTCCCTTCCCTTCCGCTGCACTCTGTTGGAGGTCGAGATGTATGCATAAAAGTTTGGGGCCGCTAGGTTTCATGGTTTTGGAGTTATCAAGGACATACACACGTGCACACACACACGCACGTGCACACATACACACACACATGCACACACACACACACACACACACACACAAAGACACACACACACACACGCACGTGCACACATACACATACACACACACACACACACATACACACACACACGCTGCCTTTTATTATTATAATAGAAGCATTGTTGTGAAGTTTTGTTTGTGCCTTCATCAGATTGGGGACTGGAAGGTCATCTCCAAAATTGGACAAGGCGGTCTTGGAACTGTCTATAAAGCAAGGGACATCAAGTCTGGAGTAGAGGTACAAACTTGTGGTATACTTTCTGTCTTTCTTTTACTTTCTGGGAGCTGGAACAGCTCGTGGGAGAGCTAGATAGAAAATACGTGTGGAAAAAGTCGAGTACACCCCTACATTTATCACTATTTCAAATACCTAAAATTTCAATCAGGTGCACCAGCTCAGGTGCAAATGATTAGAACATCGTTTGAGAGGATCTTGGAGGAACCTGTCTTATTTAAACCTCAGACATTTCGTTTGGTTTGCTCTTGTTGAAGTGTGCGGCGTCACCATGCCTCGATCAAAAGAGCTCTCTGAGGCCTTCAGAAAGAACGTTATAGATGCCAACGAGTCTGGGAATGGATTTAAAAAGATCTCCAAACAATTTGAAATCAATCATTCGACTGTCCGGAACATCATGTACTAGTGGAGAAGATTCCAAACAACTGCCAACTTGCTCACGTCAGGCCGCCCCAGCAAGTTCAGCCCGATAGCAGACCACAAGATGCTGAAAGAAGTCTCTAAGAACCCCAGAATGTCATCACAGGACCTACAGGTAGCTCAAAGTGCACGAGTCTACCATTAGAAAGAGGCTGCACAAATTTGATCTACATGGGAGGTGTGCCAGGAGGAAACCTTTGCTGTCCAGAAAGAACATCAGGGCAAGACTAGAGTTTGCCAATGAACACCGAGGCATAGACCAGCACTTCTGGAACAATGTGCTCTGCACAGATGAGTCAAAGGTAGAGCTATTTGGCCACAGTACCAGAAGACATGTTTGGCGAAAACCAAAGACAGCATTTGACCACAAGAACCTGATACCAACTGTAAAGCATGGTGGTGGAAATATTATGGTTTGGGGCAGCTTTGCTGCATCAGGGCCTGGGCAGCTCACCATCATAGAATCCACGATGAATTCTTCATTGCACCAGAGGGTGCTTGAGGATAATGTGAGGCCATCTGCCGGAAAGTTGAAGCTCAACCGAAGGTGGACCTTGCAACATGACAATGACCCTAAACATACCAGTAAATCCACCAAGGAATGGGTGAAAAAAAAGAAATGGACGGTTCTGGAATGGCCAAGTCAAAGCGCGGATCTAAATCCCATCGAGATGTTGTGGGGGGATTTGAAACGAGCTGTGCATGCAAGAAACCGCTCAAACGTCGCACAGCTGAAAGAATTCTGCATGGAGGAGTGGGCAAAAATTTCTCCCAGTCGATGTCAGAGACTGGTAGACAGTTATAAGAAACGCCTACTTGAGGTTCTTTCTGCCAAAGGGGGCAATACCACGTATTAGAGCCAAGGGTGTACTTACTTTTCCACATGCGAAATTTGCATTTATGTTTATTTAAATTATACAATGGACTACAAAATGTAAATGTTTCATGATATTTGTTGTATTATATCACCTTTATCTATCAATATTGTTGAAATGAAGATCAAATGGCTGTTTGTTGAAATATGTTGAAAAAGTCAAAACTTTACATGGGGTGTCCTTACTTTTTCACGTGACTGGAGGTCGAAGGTGTTATCATGTGGACCTTTTGTTTTCTCTTTCAGGTTGCTTTGAAGAAAGCAAGATATGTGAAGGTGAACGACGACGTAAGTTTGTGTGAATGTGGAGATAACTGTGTTTTAACTGCTGAACCAATAGTTCACTGTACCTCGGAACTGTCTTGATATAACTTTTGTCTGTGTTGAATCCTTGTCGATTGGCCCATGATGATGTGAGTCCCCCTGTGTGAGTTACAACTTTGTGGGTGCAGCTGTGGGGTAAGTTTACCTTTTATACAGGTTTTCTTTTCTTCTTTTGTAGCTCTTGGAAGAAGCTGAGATGTTGCGGCGACTTGACCATCCACACATTGGTAAGTTTGGATTTCACTCAAACTTATTGCAATATGCACTATGACGTCACTCGATTGAGTGCATACCTCCGCCAGGTTAAACCTTTTACATTTTCTATTCCATTGATAGGCCCGATCCGGATCCAGACCTACAAAATCGAATGAGCTTGTTCTTGTCACCAATCCAACTCATCCGTCAAGTTTTGTCCAAATCTGTCCGTGGAAATCTGTCCGTGGATTGAAGCATGGACCAAATGTGGATTGAATAAAGATTGCTGGAACGGACGGAGTGGGAATTGTTGGAACGAACCGAATGGGAATTGAAAGAAACAGATAGTTTGAATTGGGGAGACAGCACACTGGGAATACATCGACAAACTAACTTCAACGCATGTTCCCATAACCTGAACCCCTTAGACAATGGGCAAAGGTGCACCTTTACCTGGACTAAGAAATCACTATCCTGGGATTCCTATGGTGCACATGGATGCGCTCCCTCATTGATACATTTTCCAAATCCACAGCAATATCCGGTACATCGTTTTTGGCGCTTTCTATCGATGATGAAGAATCGCTTTAGAAATAAAAAAATTCTCATATCTGGATCCGGATCTTCACTAAAAACAATCAAAAATAGACCTCAGGATCCCAAGGCCGCCGCCTGAACCATGAGGCTAACACCAGTGCCAGTGATCACTCGCCTCCTCTTCATGAAGGACACCGTGGGATCCTCAACGCACACGGACTCGTGTCCGCAGATGGGATGCCGGTTTGACGTCCATCCGAGGGACAGCACACAGAATCACCTGTGAAACACGAACTTGTCACACTGTTGATCAGTTGTCATCGGAAGGGTCACACTAAATTCATGTGTTCATCATGAATGTTTAAAGGTGTTTAACTTTGGACGAGTTTCTTTATGCCATCTTAACTTGTGCTCCGCCATGTTGTTTCCTGACAGTGAAGCTGATTGGCGTGCATCAAGATCAGATCTCAAAGAAAGTGGTCATCGCGATGGATTATGTCGCTGCAGGTGAGGTTGCTAAAGTCGTTTTGCTGAAACTCCGCTGTTTGTGTCCATCACTTTTACTTGAGCAGACAAATAACTTGGTAATTGGCAAACTTGAATTGTAATGTCTTGATTGTTGGGACTTTTTCGGTTCATGCTCGCCCATGAATATTTGTTATGGGAACAAAAAGAGCAGAAAAGATCATGAGAACATGTTTTGTTTCACCTTCTCGTGTTCTCAATCTGATGTCCCGATAAGCAGGTGTATTGAGCTCAACCATGAGTGTTGATCGGAGGAGGAAAGTAAATAAATTGCATTTGAAGTTGAGGTCTGTTACTCTGATATCTGGCACTTCTTTCAGTTCTTACAAATCCCAAGAGAATATCCATGGCGTTTGTGCAGAAAAATACAGAGAAGTCGCGTGAACATTGAGCAGAGAACAAACACCAAGGTGCACGTGCAGACCAAGCAGCGGGCGGAGGGGCGCAGGAAGGTGCGCGGTGTTGGGCCCGACAGCGAGCAGATCAGTTCATGAGCAGAGGGAGGGCAGCCGTGGCAGGAAGGGGGTCGTTTGGGTAGTGGTTTGGACAAGTTTGGTTTGGGAAGTGGTTTGGGAAGTGGTTTGGAGAAGTAGTTTGAAGAAGTGGTTTAGAGAAGTGGTTCGGGAAGTGGTTTGGGAAGTGGTTTGGAGAAGTGGTTTGGAGAAGTGGTTTGGAGAAGTGGTTTGGGAAGTGGTTTGGAGAAGTGGTTTGGAGAAGTGGTTTGGAGAAGTGGTTTGGAGAAGTGGTTTGGAGAAGTGGTTTGGAGAAGTGGTTTGGTAAGTGGTTTGGGAAGTGATTTGGAGAAGTGGTTTGGAGAAGTGGTTTGGAGATGTGGTTTGGAGAAGTGGTTTGGGAAGTGGTTTGCAGAAGTGGTTTGGGAAGTGGTTTGGGAAGTGGTTTAGAGAAGTGGTTTGGGAAGTGGTTTGGAGATGTGGTTTAGAGAAGTGGTTTGGGAAGTGGTTTGGAGAAGTGGTTTGGGAAGTGGTTTGGAGATGTGGTTTGTAGAAGTGGTTTGGGAAGTGGTTTGGAGAAGTGGTTTTGAGAAGTGGTTTGGAGAAGTGGTTTGAAGAAGTAGTTTGAAGAAGTGGTTTGGGAAGTGGTTTGGAGATGTGGTTTGGAGAAGTGGTTTGGAGAAGTGGTTTGGAGAAGTGGTTTGGAGAAGTGGTTTGGAGAAGTGGTTTGGAGAAGTGGTTTGGAGAATTGGTTTGGGAAGTGGTTTGGGAAGTGGTTTGGAGAAGTGGTTTGGAGAAGTGGTTTGGAGAAGTGGTTTGGAGAAGTGGTTTGGAGAAGTGGTTTGGAGAATTGGTTTTGGAAGTGGTTTGGGAAGTGGTTTGGAGAAGTGGTTTGGAGAAGTGGTTTGGGAAGTGGCTTGGAGAAGTTTGGTTTGGGAAACCACATGAGAAGTGGTTTCGTCTGTTGACTTTATAGGCCTCACCATCAGCCATGGTCGTACAGTGGTTACCTGGCCAAATTCACCTTAATTGGTAAAATCATGATAGAAACATGAAATTTGGTGGAAATGTTCTTTATTCTATGCAGAACTACAAATGACTGGTACCCAGGAGAGCAACCAATGAGAACCGCATCAAATTGGCCACCATTTCCAAGATGGCCACCAAATGTATAACAAGTAGCGATTTTACAATCTTTATGGAGTTGTGTTTCCGGAAAACGCTTCAAACACATTCTACCCTCCAACACCTCAAGCAGGGATGCACCTCCATCTCGAGTCATCCTCCACCTTTCCTTTTCCTATCTCCATGAACCCTCTTTTCACTCCACTCACTTCCAGTCCCTCCCCTTCCTCTTCCTGTCTTGTTCTCCCTCACTCCTCTCCCTCTTCATTCACTCCTTCTTATGTCCATCAATGATCTCATTGCCCTTGTATGTTTGTGTTCGATGCGTGCAGGTTCGCTCTCTCGACAACTTAATTCACAGAAGACGTTCTCTTCACCTAAAGCGTGGTGTGTCATGAAGCAGGTGAGCTGACACATCTTTCAGCCTCATTGTGATGTTGATGTGTTTTGAAATATGACAGAAAACATTGAACTCGAAATTGTAAAACCTGTCTCCATGTTTTAATATTCTACCTCCACCTTCCAGATGGCTTCTGCGTTTGAGTACTTGCACAAGAAGAACATTGTGCACCGGGATATAAAGGTAACCAACGGCACCACCATAGACTGTGACATGTGCTGTGTAACACTGCGATGAAATATATATATTTTCTTTGGGCAGCACAGCAAGGAAGGAATGGAGTGGGAAGGGGAGAAGGGAGGAAATAACAAAATGTATATCTTTGTATAATTACCAACAAGGGGTGGGGGGGGGGCACATGTCCACCCATTTCTGCTCATTGCACAATTCATTAGACCTTTCTGTGAAGGTGTGTGCACACTGAACCACCCACTGTCGGAGTGTGTATTTCATCTTTACATCTCGATTCATGGCAACATTGTGAAGATGTTATTGCACATTTTCTCCATGAAGATTGCCCATTTCTCTGATAATGATTACCCTCCTGTTCATCTATTGCACCTCTCTCCCTGCACTCTCAAAATTGGCCTTCCTGATATTTATAGAGGGTGTTTTTCTCTCTCTTCCTGGAATTTTATTTTCCTGCATGCCCTTCTCATTAAACTTTGAATTTTTATTTTAACATGTTTTATCATCAAAGGTTTCACCTTTTTAAAATATATATTGAATTCTGTTTCTTCTCCAGCTTGACAACGTGCTTTGTGATCATCATTGGTTCGTGAAGGTCATCGACTTTGGTTTGGCTAAAATTTGCACGCCACGTGAAAAACTCAATCCCGACTGTGGCACACGTGCTTATTTGGCACCAGAGATCCTCAAAAGGGAGAACTATGAAGGTCCCCCAGCCGACGTGTGGGCACTCGGCATTCTGTCCACACAATTATTTGTGGGATGCCAATTTGATGGACGTGATCTTTTTCAAGTGAGTATTGTTCATAATCGTGTGAAGATCATTATCACATCGACATGTGACCATCATTATAACATGCAAAGTTGCCTTTTGAACATAACTGCTCTAATTGTTGTTTTGAAAACATTTTTTGTTGTTGAAAGTGTTGGGGAACTTATCGGTTGAAAGAATGGAGGAAGTGCTGTGGATAGCTTGAAATAACTTGGCAGGAGGTAACAGAATGTGAATATTGTAGTGTCGAGCCTGTAGTGAAGACCTCAAGGCGACGGATGACCAAACGAGCCTTAACTCCGAGCCGTAAACACAAAAATATGGCGGTGCTATCTCTTCGGCACGTGGGGGGAGAAAGATAACGAGGTCCCTACCTGAATGGACGGATGTGACAGGGGTTTATCCGAAACCATAAACACAGAACACGACAAACAATTGAAAATGCAACACAGATGAATTTAATGAAATAAAGCAAATAATAGAAATGAACAGTGAGGTAAATTGAATATTTCCTTATGTGAGACTTCTCCACTCAGACACGAAAACAGACAGGGGAATGATTAAATAAAATAAAATAAAATGCCCCCTTTTGACTGACACTCAGCTCTGGTCTCGACGAGCACTTTGGTGGGGTCAGTCGACGAGTGGACCGCGCGTCGAAGCGCTCGAACAATGGCGCTGGTCAATCACGTGAGCACACTGAGCTGTGCAGCAGGCAGCCAAACGTCTCATCGCTCAATCCTGGGCCAGCCAGCACAACATGGTGTCGGGGAAGGGGTGGGTGAGACTCAAGACGCCAATGGTCGGAAACAGGTTTTACAAAAGGTCACAACTTTATTAACTGGTTATTCACTTCATTCCATTACCAAATAATACCGTTTAACTCAATGGACCAGGTTAACTCTATTCGCATGGTCCTTCTCGTTCGGCCGATGTTCCTCCGCCATTCCCGTCGGGCAGAGGTTCTGATGATGAGTGCTCGTTCGTTCCGTCGGGCAGGGGTTATCGTGGCAAGTGCTCCTGACTCATAGTTTGCTCTGGTTTATATGGGCCTTGTCGCGCTAATCCCTTCTCCGCAAATGCCCCGAGGTCATGCATGCTCGCCCCACTGGCACCTGCTCGCTCCCCTCCTGCTGCGAGTTCCATTTACCAAACAATAGGGGGGTGCTCCAGCCTGGGGCTGTGACCAGGTGGACAAGAGATTACCATGTTTGTGCACATTCTTGGCATTCATTTACGAAATCGTCTATCTGCTTCGTTACCAGTCCTAATTCAATGAGTTACCAGTCCCAATCAATAAGTTACACTGAGTTACACTTCCACAATTCCCTCATCTTTTTGTTTTTGTTTATATTAACCATTAATCTAAACATGAATATAAGTAAACAATCAATCACTACAAGTAAACATCAATACAAGTATAAGTAAATAATCATAACTTTGGTAATCAAATTCCCTTAGGCATACACCGTCATCCTGCAAGAATCACAAAACATTTCGTTGGTCATTGACTCCTTCCATATTGTTCAATCTATTGCATTTGCATCACAAATATCTTTTCAAAACAACACTTCACCATCACCAAGATACAACAATTTCACTTCATTTTCAAGTTTTGTAAAGCATCTGCACCATCTGGCAAAAACGTTTGCCTCCACACAAATGTTGACTTTGTTTGAAAGGAAGGGCTGATCACTTGTGTTTGAATCCAGGTATGAAACATTTTCTCCTAATGTCTTCATAGCACCTGCACTACTTCGTGTAGGATTTCGCTGTTGTGGTAACATTGCGGAGTCATAGACTGACCCTGCTCTCCTTGTAGCATTCTTGCCACTCTTGCTGTGAACCATAATGATTCCTTGGACAAGGCCTTCGCCCAGTTGTAGTCGACTTGCCTCCTCCCTCATTATGAGTGGGCAGCAAGTATTGGTGTGACGTTGATTGGCCAGCAAGATGTGGAACAGGGATGCCGGATGCATCCACAATGATGTTGGGACCATGGTGTTCAGGTCATCCATGGTCCATACCAGGAGTGGCCCGCAGAATCGTGCACAGCTGTTGTGAAAAGGCACAGCCATTGGTTTGCAGCTCCATGCTGGCTCCCCGGAAGTTGGTGAAGTAATAACATATGTCCCCGCATTTCACAGAGGTTGCAGGTAAAATGTCGTTGTCCTGCAACTTCTGATGTGATGAATGTTCGAAGCCTTCGAACAAGAGTAAGTGATCGCCTTTCTTTCATATGTTGCAGTGTGATCCAGGCAAATGGTCACATAAATTTCCTTGGTGAAGGTAAGCATTCATCTCCAAGTTACACGGGAGAATGTCTTCATCATTCTTTGAGGAAGAGGGTGTATGCCACGATTAACTTCATTTTTTAGCCACAAATTTTCTTTCTCGAACTTCTTCCCAATTCCGTTAGCACTCCCTTCAAAATGTGATCTCGTCTTATCCTTATGCTCAGTCACATCTGAATCTGCTTTCCACACACACTGAATCAGATAGGGTACATCTTACCATGAAATCAGCATAATCATGTATATCTTCCGACAGTTTCACATTCAACAATTTGTTGTTTTCCCTTACAACATTCAAAAAGTTATATTCATTTATATGCGTCACACAAATAATATTCAATCAGGTATGTATTTTGCTACTAAACTAAGAATAGCATCCACAATTGCTTTCAGGTTAATATAGTTCAAAAATTAACTTGTGCAGGTATTTTAGCACTACTCTAAGAAAATAAATTGTATATGATTACAATCACAAACAGGAATATCTAATTCCCAACAAAAAATTTCCCAAACCAACAAATTAAGCATAATGTATTATTACCATAATTCCTCTCCACTTTTTCTTTTCCCCCTTTTTTTTTTTTTTTTTTTTTTTTTTTAACAGTGTGTCACTCGTGGTGATATGAGTTCACTGATATTGTAATTGACACAACTCATAACATTGTCGTTATGCCATTATCTTAATTCGACTGTATTAATTTGCAACATCACTTGATTTAATCTTTTAATCTCAGTATTTATGTCGCCATAAAAGTCTTCCTTTTCTGGTTCCACATTTCTTTCCTCATTTGTCACTTCATGCGTTATCATCGTGTTGTTGGTTACCTTATTCAAACACACCGTCACTAAGGCTTTCAAGCAAGCCACCACTAAAACAATTGCCAATATAACTACTAAACCAACAAACAAGTCTGCTACTCCTTGTATATATTCATACCTATGACATAATTATATGTCGATGACATTCAACATTATATACCAAACTAACAAGCTTCCTAAAAGGTAAATAAAGAAAATCCCTTAATATGTAACATAAATCAGATTATTTGTCTTACCCTGATCCCCCTATCTCCCGGGGTTGAACTCAATCCCCTGATCATGAGTGTAGTTGTGATACATTTTTCACTCATGTTGTATTAATATCAGCAGGTAATTGTATGTCATGTAGGCAACTAAATGTCACTATCCCAAGTAGGAATATCACATGTTGAAAATGTAATGTTTATCAATGCAAGGGGTGTTAAAATGTAATTCAAATGACTGTAAATCACGACTATCATTTATCTGCCACTGAATGTTCTGCTGGGCTGCTAGGTGCAGCCTCATTTTCTGTGGGATCGTCCACCTTAGCCCCATGTGCTTGCTTGCAATGAGAGGCATGAATCCAACTTTCTATTTTGGGTCCATATTTGTTTCTATTCTTATCAATCTCCTATGGTTTATCATTTCGTTCCAAGATACCGCAACCAAAGGTTTTAACCAAAGCTCTACCAAACTATTTCCAATTTGAACAAAAAATGCCAGTGAAACAATGATTCGAAGAATGAACTTCAATGGGTCAATAAATTTATTCTATAGCCAGATCTAATTTTCCCATCCAATAGTTTGCCTTGCCACATGTCATATTATAACACTTTAATAAACCTTCGAAAAATGTTTCCCATCTCAACAAATTTCCTTTTTACAAATAGCCATGTGTAACTTACGTATTTAACTACAATTTCCTCTCAATTTGTTTGGCCTAGCTGGCCGCAAAAGTGGCTGCCAGCATGCAGTACCGTTCTTTATCTACCAAGGAAGTGCTCGTCCACACAAGACCTCTACCAAAATGTTGTTTGTAAAAACAAATCTGGGATTTCTGATTACATGGATGCACACTCTCAGGACATTTTCAGGCTGCTGTTAACAATCCACTACGATAAATTAATTCCTTTACCCACAATCAAATAATTAGTACAAATTGAGGATATTATCCCGATCACATTCTTTTATAGATTCATTATGTTGGATCTAATTTTTTCCAATAATTTTCCACTGCTGTAAGGAAGAACAATAGCTCTCATAAGTCTTAGTAATATCGTACTTAATTTGCCCAGCATCGAATAATTTATTTACTATCCTTTCTCATCTGTTAACCAGTGACTTTGTTTGAACTCCAGAACTGAAAACCCACAATAGTTCAAACCAGCAAAATTTTCTTTACTATTTTCCCATATCATCTATGCCTAAACCACATCCATACATACAGCACAATTTATATGCTGATAAAATTCAAGTTTATATATATAAAAATCCATGAGCAGAGTACTCTGGGAAGTCAGTGTAAGACCTCTCCAAAATTTGGCTAATTTTGTACTCCCACATTTTTATGAAGCTCATATCCATAAATAGCTTTGATTCTCATATAAATTCGATCACAATGGAATCCCAAGATTACTTCCAATTTTTTTTACTATTAATGAATAGCTGCTCATAACTCAGCAAATCAAATCTTTATTCTCCATCTCCCTTGACAAAAGTGATAATTTTCATAATCAAATTATATTTCTATTTTTATTTTATTTTTTATTTTATGAATTCTCTCGATATGCGATCCCATCCCCATGGAACTATCTATTTTTCAGACAAGGCACACTGTCGGTGTCAACAATCTTGTAAGATTGATACACAAAAACAAAAACAACAAACACAAACATTGATACACAAAACACACACACACGCATGCATTCTGCATATTTGTTTGCGTTGGAACCATTATTTACAGATCAGGATGGATGTCAGTTTTATTTCATTTTCATAAAATTTGTCCTTCAATTTTATAAATGCTAATACGCAAATGGACCAAAAAGTTTATTTTTAGAAAACCCCTATGATGTCACATTGAAATTACCCTTTCAGTTCCCAACATAATTTATCCAAATTTGACTACACACCCATTTGCATGTCAGTCGACCACTGACCTATCAATCATGCGGAACACTAGTCCGAAATTCCCACCTGATCATCATGTGACTCTTGTCACTTGGTTTCAAAAATTTGCAAAGCAATTGTTCCAACTTTGTAAATTTAAAATTTTGTGCCCAACATAAAAGATCCAATTTCGGCATTTGATCAATTAATTACTAATTTGCTTACAAGCAAAAGAAAAAATGAATAATTCTTGCTCCGAAAACCTTTTCAGACACAAGAATCATCGACAGTTATTCATGTTTATCCAGTAATCTAATCTGTTGAGGCCAATCGTCATTTGGGATTTGCCGCAATGAAGGCCTAATCATTGTCTGAGGTATCGGTCAGCACTGGTACCCTTGATCTTAGTTTACCCTATGAACTTGTCTTCCTTTTGGTATACGGCCATCCTCTTTTCCAATGTCCCATCCGTCCACACTTGAAACACCGGTTTCTGCCGTTGCCTGGTCTGTGCACCTGTGCACTTGTATTGCTGGGCTGCATCTCTACATCCCTGAGTTGCCACTGCAATCTCTCGTTATCTCCCGAAACACGAAAAAATTCTCTGTACCGTCCTTTTTGGGGAGACAACTGGAAATCAGATGGGACAACTGTCCCTTTCATTCCTAATTTCGAGGGCAGTTGTGCATTTGTCTCTTCCACTGTATCCTGTATCCTTTTTATTTTAAGTTCTAGATCCGTTATCCGTTCTTGCTGTTCCCGTTGTCTGGATTCACCATCCCAAAGATGGAATGCAAGCCAGTCTACCGTTAGATTCTGTCTCTTCCTGGCTTTCAATCTTTGTTCCAATCTTTCCAATCGACTTCGCTCAAATGTACCCTCTCTTGGAAACTCCTCATCATGTCCCTTTGTCCACAAATACCAATTCTCGACCTGCCTTATAGCTTCGGCACCATAACGGTCGTACATATGATGTGTACAAGTACCTTTTTGTGGAATCTCTGGTTGTCCTTGTGTATTCTTGCAGGCTCCATTTCCCATTTTGCCTTTTATCAAAGTAGCGTTAGATGTGTTGTAGTTTGTTCCTCTAAAGCTTCTCTCGTACCTCCAGGAAGGATCTCTCCACCTGTTCAAACGGTGATTTCCAGATAATCTCTCTCACCTGTGGCTTTTGCACAATCCAATCTCACAGATCAGTATTTGCAGATGAGCCAGAGGGTCACTATGAAATGGGTGAATCCTCAGGTGTCCGCTCTGTTGAAGGGGAAATCATACAATGGTAACCGCACATATATATCTATATATAAACTCACCACCTTGCTCAATTTTCCAAGGTTGTCTTCACATTGATAATATCTCACAAAGATATTAAAGCTTCTTTCTTGAGACCGCATTTTCATCAATCAAACGATCAATATATTCAATTTAATTTATTCAATTCAATTTATCCAGTTAAATTTATTCAATTAAATTCAATCAATTAGATTCAATCAATCAACAATTCAATCAATTATTCAATTTCAATTAATTCATCAATATTCATCAATAAATCAAATTAATCATTTTGGATGACTCCTTGCATAAGCCCTTTCCCCAATGATGTCAGGACAGGTCCATCCATTGACTGAGATCGAATCTCATCGGTCGTCACCTCTGGTTCATACCTCATGTCAATTGATGAATCACCGTCCTGTCCTAGGGTCATATCTGACATATTTCCCCATTTTGCCTGGTCTCCACAAATTTTCTTTGCAACCACTAAAGGCAACTCATCCTTCATTCGTGAGACCGCCAAAATGGATGGCAGATATTAAAGTTCTTTGGGAAAAATATCTCATCATTTTTCTTTTAATAGTACCCAAATCTCTTGGCAATATAAATTTCGTAAAACTCCTGAAATAAGACTGTAAAATTCCTTCAATCATGCTAAATTTTGAAACTCCATCGCTTGTAACACCCAATTTATCCCATAGGGCTTGAAAGTTCTTTCCCAAGTTCATGCAATCATTCTGCATTTGAACCCTATGATATCATTCATAATAATCATCATGATTTTATAGTCATGGTCCTATCATAATCATCTATTTAAAACGAACATTTCCTTTATCACCACAGCTATGTGGTATAATCAACAATAGAATAAAACTGTACATAGCAACAGGCTACCTCATGGCCACTTAGTATACCTATTGACAATAAGTCATAACAATATCGAATAATCATTGAACAATTAAAAAATCACTTCCACTGCTCCAGCCGCAGCATTCGTCATTTTGTCTGCTCATCCGCGTGACCAAAACGAAATAAAGGGAGCTCAACCATTACACAGCGCTTTTAATGGCGCATGCCATAGGAACTCAACGCAATTTCGACTCGGCCAGAAAACGAGCAAATTTTGCAGGATGTTAACTGGAATTAGTCGTGAAAATATATCCAAAATATACAAAAATACACACCCACAAAAATAAACAACAAAACCCAAACAAACCCAAGGTCGACCATCTTACACAGTAAATTACATCATTTCAGCATCGTATCGATTGCTGAAATATTCCAGGGTTTATACACACCTTAAAAGAGGTATGCGTGGTGTTGCCCCCTCCCACGTTTATTCCAGGGTTTATACACACCTTAAAAGAGGTATGCGTGGTGTTGCCCCCTCCCACTTTTAATTCCTCATTAAATTCCTCATTAGATTACTCATTAAATTACTCATTAAATTACTCATTAAATTACTCATTAAATTACTCATTAAATTACTCATTAAATTACTCATTAAATTACTTATTAAATTACTCATTAAATTACTTATTAAATTACTCATTAAATTACTCATTAAATTACTCATTAAATTACTCATTAAATTACTCATTATCTTAACTTACATAGTTTCAGCATTGTATTGATTGCTGAAATATTCCAGGGTTTATACACACCTTAAAAGAGGTATGCGTGGTGTTGCCCCCTCCCACGTTTATTCCTCATTAAATTCCTCATTAGATTACTCATTAAATTACTCATTAAATTACTCATTAAATTACTCATTAAATTACTCATTAAATTACTTATTAAATTACTCATTAAATTACTCATTATCTTAACTTACATAGTTTCAGCATTGTATTGATTGCTGAAATATTCCAGGGTTTATACACACCTTAAAAGAGGTATGCGTGGTGTTGCCCCCTCCCACTTTTAATTACTCATTACATCGTTTCAATTAAAAACATCGCTTCTACTGCTCCAGCCGCAGCATTCGTCACTTTGTCTGCTCATCCGCATGACCAAAACGAAATAAAGGGAGCTCAACCATTACACCGCGCTTTTAATGGCGCATGCCATGGGAACTCAACGCAATTTCGACTCGGCCAGCAAACGAGCAAATTTTGCAGGATGTTAACTGGAATTAGTCGTGAAAATATATCCAAAATACACAAAAATACACACCCACAAAAATAAACAACATTTATTCCGTTCAACAGAACAAACATTTCCTATATCATGACATGCATGTCTTCAAAATTATATGACCAAGAGAAAAAGTAAAACTAATTAAAACTGCGGGCAGTGATAATCCGGGGACCATACCGCTCCATCCTGATTGGACGGGTGCGTGCTAGAGTCGTTAATAACGACAGTCCAGATCCGATTGTTCGAAATTTCAACTCAATCGATCGAAAAATGAACGCAGGGATGCATTTTAAAGGTGCAGTGGCACTAACTGAGTTGCCACGAATATGGCCACGAAATTGCCAATATGGCCATCACAAAATATTTTCCTTAATCAATTGGCTCATAGCATAACCAATCTGCAAGTATTTCATCCGAAGATGTATCTCTGAGGACTTTTAATTAAATAAGTCATTTATAAATCAACGAGTTAATTTATTAAATGATTAATCAATAAATCAAAATTTTCCTTGACAGCCACATCACTTGGTCAGTGTCATGTCCAAATATCAGCTTCCTTACTCAAAAGGTGCCTGAGTTAATGTAATGTAATTACTGTAATAAGATTACTGCAATTACTGTAATGATTACTGTAATTACTGTAATTACCGGAACTGTAATTACTGTAATTACCTCAGGTAATTACTGTAATGTAATTACTGTAATTTAATAAGAAATGTAATTAATTAAATAAGTACTTCATTAATCGCTAATAATTAAATAACTCGTGAATTCTTATCCGATTTACTTAACATTTGAGTGTCCCCAAAACGTTGGAGCAAAACGTTGCAACAACGAAAGTGAAACGTTGTAGCGACGTTGTGGAAACGTCAGCAAAACACAACATTTGAATGTTCCCAAAACTTTGGAGCAAAACGTTGCAACAACGAAAGTGAAACGTTGTAGCGACGTTGTGGAAACGTCAGCAAACCACAACATTTGAATGTTCCCAAAACGTTGGAGCAAAACGTTGCAACAACGAAAGTGAAACGTTGTAGCGACGTTGTGGAAACGTCAGCAAACCACAACATTTGAATGTTCCCAAAACGTTGGAGCAAAACGTTGCAACAACGAAAGTGAAACGTTGTAGCGACGTTGTGGAAACGTCAGCAAACCACAACATTTGAATGTTCCCAAAACGTTGGAGCAAAACGTTGCAACAACGAAAGTGAAACGTTGTAGCGACGTTGTGGAAACGTCAGCAAACCACAACATTTGAATGTTCCCAAAACGTTGGAGCAAAACGTTGCAACAACGAAAGTGAAACGTTGTAGCGACGTTGTGGAAACGTCAGCAAACCACAACATTTGAATGTTCCCAAAACGTTGGAGCAAAACGTTGCAACAACGAAAGTGAAACGTTGTAGCGACGTTGTGGAAACGTCAGCAAACCACAACATTTGAATGTTCCCAAAACGTTGGAGCAAAACGTTGCAACAATGAAAGTGAAACGTTGTAGCGACGTTGTGGAAACGTCAGCAAACCACAACATTTGAATGTTCCCAAAACGTTGGAGCAAAACGTTGCAACAACGAAAGTGAAACGTTGTAGCGACGTTGTGGAAACGTCAGCAAACCACAACATTTGAATGTTCCCAAAACGTTGGAGCAAAACGTTGCAACAACGAAAGTGAAACGTTGTAGCGACGTTGTGGAAACGTCAGCAAACCACAACATTTGAATGTTCCCAAAACGTTGGAGCAAAACGTTGCAACAACGAAAGTGAAACGTTGTAGCGACGTTGTGGAAACGTCTTACAACAACATTATTTGGAAGTCTTTTGCTGTCAAAACACAATTTCTCTGCTGTCAAAGGCCCAAAACCCGGCCTCTGTGACTTCTCAGCCAATTGTCACTTTCTCTTGACAAAAACAAACATCTTCTATATTTATCCCATTAAAATCCCATTAAAATCCCATATCTTGTCACCCTTTGCATTGTTGAAAGCAATTAATTCCATAACTCAATATTACCTCACATCGTTACATCCTTACATCCTTACATCCTTACACCCACTTTTGTCCACAAATCTTTTTCGAAGTGAAACAAAATTTGTCTGTACTTTGTCTCATAGAATCCACAGTACCAGCATCGCAACCTCCCATCTGTCTATACCTTGTCACAACTCCAATTCATTCTTCAAGGCACAACCCAGAGTGATTTGAGAACTATACCCAGAGTTCTATACAATACCCAGTTTCAGAGAGTAAACAATTATATACTTTTTCATTATTTTTCCATTTAACTTGTTCAAAGAACGTTCATTTCGCAAAATCGAACCAACCACAACCTTCGCCATTAATATCTATTGTAAGCGTGCCGAATCAATAAGTATCACTTTTCCTATGAGCCTCGACCAGAGGGTGGTTGTTACTCACAAACACTCGTCGCTAGCTGTTCCATTGTCTGTTGATTTTCATTCTGCTGCCGATTTCCATTGAGCCATCAGAGTGGAATTTGGAATTATTATTTCTCTGAGCTCATGAAAGTGGTGACATTGGGTGGTTTGCCATTGCTTTTCCACAAAAGCACTTAATTATTGTCTTTCATTCAACCGTGAAGCATGTCTCAAAGGCTTAGTGATGGACCTGGACAAAATTTGATGCAATTTTCATCCAATCGCCATCTTTCATAATAATTCTGGACCGGTATGAGATGGGGTTGTCTGTCATGAATTTATTTGTTGATCGAACGAGTTTTAGGTGTTTTAGAAAATGGCGGGAAACCTTGTACCCACGGCTTTGGTCCTACACAATTTCGTTTAATTTATCTAAAAAACATTCTGTGGACCTCTCGTCTTAATCGCACACCTTGAGCGGACAGCTCAGGGGTACGTTTTCAAGTGCTAAACAAATGTACCGGCCTTACAAGACTTGGGAGCAAATGGTCGCATGGTGCACTCATGCCCCGTTTGCTCCCAGGTCACAGTAAGGCCCTTAATGACCAGCGTCGACCTGGCGCATTTTATTTAGACAGCGCAAAAATAAGTATTTACAGAAATCATTTAGAAAAACACGAATAATAGCTACAATCGTTTAAAACGTTCCATCCGTGACTTTGTCCGCTTATTCACTATTCCTGATTTGCCATCAAGGACCTTGATCATTCCCCGGCGTACTAACTACCGCTTTTGTAAATGAGATTTCAACAGGATTACGACTCAAAGGAAAAAGAACGAGCAGACATTTTGTAGGATGTTACCTCGGACGATCGTTAAAATCGTTACATCTTAATCATACAAAAAATGGTTCTTTGGGTAGTAGCCACAGCACCCGGGAGTACCAGCTCAGCAATGGTTCTTTGTGATCCACTACCCAGCACCCTAGACCAACTCAAATGGATCTCTGTGTCGCGAGCACATCACCGGAGCCAAAAGGTCTCATCTATATCTTCCTTCTGAGGGCTCTCCTGCACCAATTGTGCGTGGAGAAGCCCACACACCAAATCCTCCATGTATATACAACATAACTATTCCCAAGTTCGTAAATCATACTGGACAAAAACAAGACACACTCACCTTTAAAGGTCTTGTATGTGTCCAATTGATCCCAGCGGTGCCTCCATATTGTCGGGGAAGTGGTGGGTGAGACTCAAGACGCCAATGTTCGGAAACAGGTTTTACAAAAGGTCACAACTTTATTAACTGGTTATTCACTTCATTCCATTACCAAATAATACCGTTTAACTCAATGGACCAGGTTAACTCTATTCGCATGGTCCTTCTCGTTCGGCCGATGTTCCTCCGCCATTCCCGTCAGGCAGAGGTTCTGATGATGAGTGCTCGTTCGTTCCGTCGGGCAGGGGTTATCGTGGCAAGTGCTCCTGACTCATAGTTTGCTCTGGTTTATATGGGCCTTGTCGCGCTAATCCCTTCTCCGCAAATGCCCCGAGGTCATGCATGCTCGCCCCACTGGCACCAGCTCGCTCCCCTCCTGCTGCGAGTTCCATTTACCAAACAATAGGGGGGTGCTCCAGCCTGGGGCTGTGACCAGGTGGACAAGAGATTACCATGTTCATGCACATTCTTGGCATTCATTTACGAAATCGTCTATCTGCTTCGTTACCAGTCCTAATTCAATGAGTTACCATTCCCAATCAATAAGTTACACTGAGTTACACTTCCACAATTGTCCCCAGCTCCCCCGAAGAGCACCAAGTCGAACAACCTCCCCTCCTCTGATGTGGCAAAGGCTCCCCAAAGCTCTGAAAATGTTCTTTTCACAAAAAGCGCACACGAGCCAGCCCCGAGAGCCAGAGACAGCAGCATCCACCCACCACAAAACTCCAGACAAGAGAGAGAGAACAATGGAACAATGGCGAACAATGGCAGAGAGAGAACCGGATCCCTTCACTTTTCTTCCTCCTTTCTCCATCGTTCCTTCTGACGTCACGCTCACTCCAATCACCAAGCACAATTCAATCACCCCATCGTTCCTCAACCAAGCCTCATTTGGGACCTGACCTCATGGCCATTCTTGACTGCCCATCGAGAATGTTTGGGGGGCGGCACACCCTGGCTGATCGGCCAATGTGCTGGGTTTCTGTCGGGCTTGTCGTTGTGGCTGTGGCAATGTGCCGAATGCATGGCTGGCCGAGTGAATTTTATAAGAACAAAGGGAAAAATCACAGGGACAATTAGACACTGGGGATTATTCTTAAGCCCTACCTAATTAGCATAGCTCCACCCCTCGTTTGGAGACATATACGATCTTACCCAGACATCGCCTCTTACAATGCAAAGGGATACGGTGTACCTATTCGAAATTGGGGTGCACACCGGGATCATTCATCCCAGCAAGCTGGCACTCAATTTGCCGACCTCGGAAGGATGACAGGCTGAGTCAACCCCCCTGGCGTTAATTCAGCGATCAACCAGGATTCAAACTCAGGATCCGAGGATCCCAAGCCTGCACCGTAACCGCTCAGCCAACACCAGTGAACACACATTCGTGTTAAAAGATTGGCCTTTAAAACCTAACCTTCTGAAGGAGGACAGATATCTGGACAAACAGACACACAAACTTTGGTTTGACTCGAACTGGTCCAAACCGGATGGGTGTTTTTTAGGATACACCATCACCTTACTGGATGGCCGTTGGCTCCCAAAAAGTGCTCATCCACCCTTTGTCAGGTGTTGTTTTTGGTCCTGGCAGGGTGTCACAGTTACCCTCCCCACCAACAAAGCCAGTGAGGGGTGTCGGTTTCGTCGCCGACAACCTGACCATGCGGCAGGTAGCACTGAGTTACATGTTACCTGCAGCAGTCCCAAAAGACTGACTTGATTTGAATTTGTAGATAACAGTGGATTAAGTTTGTGGAGAGAAACTGCACAGGAGATTGACAGTGCCGAGAGTGATAGGGTGTGCTAAGGGTGTGGTAAGTGAGGGAGGAGGGTCTGCCTGTGTGGTGTGAAGGTGCGGTGAGTGAAGAGAGTATTTCTGATGGTTTGGTGCGGGATGGTGTTGTTTGACTTGTTCAGCACATGCCATTTTGGACACATTGCTCATGGCGATGCTTTTGATGTTAAGATCTGTTCGTTTGATGAGTGGAGGTTCTGCTGCATATTCTGGTTTGGACACGTGATCTATTTCCTTCTCCACTGTGGAATGAAACAAGCGATTGTTTCATCATTCACGTGTACTCTCTTTTGTAATTACTGTTCGTTACGTTTCATTTTGACTGCCAAATGTTTGAGTTTTCATAAATATATTTAATAAACCAATCGACTTCATATTCATTGTTGAGTGAAGAGGGTTTGTTTTTCGGTTAACAAAGAAAACTTCTGTATATCATCGCATATTTTATTTCATGAATCAAAATGTATTTTATTTGTTCAGAGTGAAGTCTTGGATCAGAGATGGATTGTTTGGAAGATGCTTCTGCTTATTATGTAAATGCGAGTACAGTATTTGAGTGCGATGATGCTTTTGGATTCTGTCACGAATACATTTGTTTTGCTGCTTCACAGGTAGATGTCAGCAATAACTTAGTGTACAAACCGCCACTACGTGCGGACAAAATTTTGACTTCCCTTCTGACCGGGATGCTTCATCAGAATCCCAAAAAAAGACTCACTATGAAGGTGAGGGTTTGATACCGTTTTCGACTATTTGATTTGCATGAACAAGTATGTTCACACATGCTGGGGTTGCTGACCTCCTGTTGCTGTGGAGCACAATACTGTTGTTCACATGTGAAGGTGTTTCCTGGTCGTGTTTATATTTGATTCCAACACATTGTTTTGCAGAAGATTTCAAAGCACGCGTGGTTCAATCAAAAAATCCCTCTTCACAAACGTGGAGGTAAGCAGCCGCCCTTTTGCACTCTTTTAATATCTTCTGCTCGTATTGTTTCTCCACAAGATGGAAGAGCAAATGATGTATAATGGAAGAGCATGTAAGAGCAAATGATAGAGAGCATGAACTGACAATAGGGCAGCAGGGAAAGTAATGGACAAAATAAACATAAACTTCCAGTTCTGGGTCTGAGTGCGCTAGACTTTGATCCTCTTTCCAGTTTATCAAAGCTAAGTTTTCAAACCAGATCCGTTGTGCCCTCAACAGCACCTTCACATTGTATTCACACCCCTTGACTTTTTTCACATTTCATTGCATTATAGCCTGAAGTTGAGATTTTTTTCTCTGATCTACACATAATACCCCATAATTTCAAAGTGGAATTTCTTTTACGAAATTTTTACATATTAATTAAAAATGAAAAGCTGAAATGTCTTGAGTAAATAGTATTCAACTCCTCTGCTATGACGCTCCAAATTGAGCTCATGTGCATCCAATTGCCGTTGATCTTCCTTGAGATGTATCCATAACTTGATTGGAGTCCAGCTGTGGCCAATTTAATTGTTCAGACATGATTTAGAAAGAAACACTCCTTCTGTACAAGGTCCCAGAGTTGGCAGTGCACGTCAGAGCAGGTACTACACCATGAAGTTCGAGGAACTGTACGTAGAACTCTGAGATAGAATTGTGAGGAGGCATGAACAACATGAAGGAGGCAACATGAAGAACAAGAACGTGAAAGTCCTTGAGTGGCCCAGCCAAAGCCCAGACTTGAATCCCATTGAGAATCTGTGGAAAGACTTGAAGATTGCCGTTCACCGATGCTCTCATCCAACTTGAAAGACCTTGAGCAAATCTGCAAGGAAGAGTGGGAGCAACTCCCCAAATCCAGATGTGAAAAGCTGTTACAGACATACCCAAGAAGACTCAAAGCTGTAATCGCTGCCAAAAGTGCTTATACGAGGGTATTAACTCGGGATACTCAATATGAATATAAATTAGATACCGTTGGACCCCGATATTCGCCGTTTATAAAATGCGACCTGCTTCCGCATTTGCGGCCCTGTGTCCCGCATATTCGCGGTTTTTGGCGGATGCAAAAAAGAATTTCCCGCCCACCCACGGACTGACTTGGTACTAAGTTATTATCCCTTTTCACCTCCGGGTAGGGATCCCAAGTTAATATTATTAGTATTTTCTGTTTCAGGAAAAGCTTGGTTCACAGAGATGATTGCAAATTCTCCACATTGGGAGGAGTGGGAGGGGGGAAGAAGCTTACAGATGCGATATGACGTGGGGAGTAGGGTTGCCTGATTTGTTACATAATTATTTTGTCATTTGTTTTTGATCGGGAACCGTGAGTGATTATTTAATTACTTATCTATTGTTTAGTTTGAAGTCTCCTGATTCCTTTAGTCCGCACAACATTAATGTGTAATATATGGGGTGCAAGTCTTGCGCCGATCAGCGAGACTGCTTCATAAAACGTAAGTGAAAATGAACTTTTGTTTTGTATCTAAAATAAAATGTAATTCTAACACAAGGCTGTGATACCGGTACATTTGTGATGATGAAATCTAAACTCAACATTTATCTTCGTAAGATCAAACAGAACACCGTATCATCCTTGAAGCTTGTGCAGTTAAAACGGCAACGATTGCCGGGGTCATGACGGGCTTTGGGAATCCAGCAAGATCGAAGCACAAACTGTTCGTTTTCGATAAAGTAACATGGCGCTCGCAGCAAAAGAGGAAGCTAAACTTTTAGAATTGTATTTGTAAGAATTTAATAAAAACTATAATCATGTGCATTCGTGTTCGTAAAAACGTTGACATTTTCCCTGATGAAAAACCATTTCCCACCAGCTGCGCGCACATCACTTCTGAAAGCAACTTCCACGTGCCACGTGTAAAACCAGGTCCAGGCACTCTTAAACCATTTCCGACCAGCTGTGCATGTCGAGGCTCTACCCTCGTGCCCCATTTCCCCCCGGGTCGGAATGAGCCCCTTCTTGAGTCGGACCAAGATATACAAGACATTTATTCAGATACAAGACTATATACTTGGCACCATGGTTCGCATTGGGTTCAGCTCCTGCAGCCGAACACCAATGACGACCCTGAATTTTACTTTGCAATCACTTTTATACAATTTCAGAGAACAGAGAGACCTTTATAATACACATGGAATCAAAAACATATCCTTTGTTTACGCTTTGTAGGCGGAGAGACTGAGCAAGGTCGAATAAGCTTGGTCAACAATCTCGCAAATTCCGACGTTTAGACGCGAGTTAAATGGGACACAGTTGTCTTGAGATTCCGGTGAACTCTTCCACCTGCACATAACGGTTCGAAAAGCATCTTCCACTTGTCACGCATGAACCAGTTGTATGTGCGCAAAAACCTTCCCCCACCATGCCAATCGACATTTGCGTTTTTTCACTAAACTTGTGAAAAGTTTTCAAAGTTTTAAATTCCACTCGCGGTTTGCTTCGACTTTTAAGGCTTTTGTGGGAATATTCGAGATTTTTGATTTTCCCCGATGAATCACGAACAGTCGGGAACCTGTCCCCCTTTTT